>NC_057755.1:9877115-9891441 GCF_004010195.1 Chiloscyllium plagiosum | reverse complement strand
CTCCGAGTGCTATCTTACAGGAGTCGAGGGCTGGTCATAAACCAGCTGGTGGCCGCTATGCTGTGGTACTGGCTGGTCACTTTGGTCCCCCCTCCTGGCTTTGTCGCTGACATCCAGAGAACCTTGGTCGACTTCTTCTGGGACAAAAAGATGCACTGGGTCACTGCGCAGGTCCTGAGTCGCCCTATTGAGGAGGGCGGTCAGTCACTGGTGTGCGTCCGCACCCAGGTCGCGACGTTCCACCTTCAGACCTTGCAGCTATACCTTTACATCGAGCCTCCTCCTATGTGGTGCGCCCTGGCGATGTATTTTTTCCGCCAGGTGCGTAACCTCAACTACGACACGCAGCTCCTGTTCGTCGACCGTGATGGTTTGGAGGTCGCCCTCAAGACGCGCCTGTCTTTTACCAGGACCTGATCCATGTCTGGAGCATGGTCGAATCGCGTCGCGCCTACCCTCCGGCAGGAGTAGCGGCTGTCATCAGGGAGCCATTGCTCAGGAATCTGCACCTCCGTACTCGCTGGTTCGAGTGGCTGTCGGAGGGGAGGGCCGCGGCGGTGAGGGTGACCAGGGTCGGGGACGTGCTGGGTGCTGGGGGCCTGGGCTGGACGCTACCACTGGACATAGCGAGCAGGGCAGCGGTAGACGTCCGGTACGTGGCCACCGCCATCCGACGCCTTAAAACGGCGGTGCTTGGACCCGACGTAGTGCACCAGTTGGAGGACGCTCAGGTGTGCGGTGGGATCCCGTCAGCGCTCACCCCCAGCCCGGATGGAATTTCACATTGGCCCCAACGTCCCGTACTTCCCGTGGGAGCCTGTGCCCCACAACCTGAGCCGCCCCTGGAATTTTAATTTTGTTTCTTTTAAGGATGTAAAAAGGCGGGCCCTGTATAGACTGCTGCTGCACACCATCCACCTCTTCTTCCTTGGCGTGCCCATTTGCCACCGGGCGGTGGTGATCCCCAGTGGAGGGCTCTCTATGCGGAAGTCCTCCCCCTTTCTCTCGGGGATCTGGGGTGGAGGGTGCTGCACGCAGTAGTCCCCTGCAACCGCAGGTTGCGGTGGTTCACGGACTCCCAGCCCAACTGCTTGTTCTGTGGTGCTGTGGAGCATGTGTATATTGGGTGTGAGTGTTTGCACTCCCTTTTTGATTTTCTGAAAAACCTCCTCCTCTGCTTTTGGTTGCACTTCAGTCCCACGCTCCTGATCTTTGGGCACCTGGTACGGAGGGAGGGAGGGCAGGTCTGAAGACCTCCTCGTGGGTCTGCTCCTGGGTCTGGCCAAACTGGCCATTAACAGGTCTAGGCAGCGGGCCGAGGAGGGGGTCGTTAGGGCTGACTGCCTGCCCCTCTTCCGTGGTTACGTTAGAGCCCAGGTGTCCTTGGAGAAGGAGCACGCGATGTCCACCAACACCCTGGAGTTTATCAGGGAGAGGTGGGCGCCGCAGGGAGTGGAGTGCATTATTTCTCCCTCCAACTCTATTTTGATTTAGTCCCTCCCCTCCCCTTCACTGTTTTGATCACATGGCATTGCCCTTTGATGTGAAGGGCAGTGCTTGTCACTGGCCACCCGGGTGTTTTCCTATCTTCGGGGTGGTGGAAATTGAATAAAGATTCGTCCACTTTGTGTCTTCCACTGTGTCTCACACCTGCGCACACACACACCATGGGTGCTGGGGATAAAATAAGCACTACCGCACTTAGGTGGTAGTGTGGGGTTAAAGAAAAAAAAAGAAACAGGAGTGACCTACGGCCATACTAGTCTGAAAAAAAAACGCCAGATCTCGTCTGATCTCAGAAGCTAAGCAGACTCAGGCCTGCTTAGTACTTGGATGGGAGACCGCTTGGGAATACCAGGTGCAGTAGGCTTATGGCGCTGTGGAGTCCGTGGACCACAAAAAAATAAAAAAATAAAATAAAGATTCGTGCACTTTGTGTCTTTCACTGTGTCTCACACCTGCGCACACACACACACACCATGGGTGCTGGGGCAAAAATAAGCACTACCGCACTTAGGTGGTAGTGTAGGGGTTAATAAAAAAAAGGAAAAAAAAGTAAACAAGAGGTTTGAAAAAAATAAGCACTACCGCACTTAGGTGGTAGTGTGGGGGTTAAATAAAAAAAAAGATAAAAAAGATATACGGCTCTGTTCTCTCAGGATCCGTCCAGCGAGGATGCTCGGCGAGTGCTGTGGGAGGACCTGCTGCAGCTCGGCCCGGAGGGCACAGGAAGAGTCGATGCTCCGGTCACCTTAGAGGAGCTGACCAGCGCCCTTGATCGGCTCTCGAGGGGCAAGTCCCCGGGGCTGGACGGGCTGACTGTGGAGTTCTTCAGGGCATTCTGGGACATCCTGGAGAGCGACTATGCACAGGTCCTGGGGGAGTGTCTTAATGCCAGAGAGCTGCCCCTTTCTTGGTGCAGGGTGGTCATCATTCTTTGAAGAACTGGCGTCCAGTCTCCCTCAGCACGGACTACAAAATCTTCGCCAGGGCGTTGTCTTCTCGCCTGGCTTCCATGCTGGCCCACATGATTAACCTGGACCAGTCCTACACGGTCCCGGGTTGGAGGATACATGACAACGTCCATCTGGTCTGGGACCTGATTCATTTCTGTCAACGGGCTGGTCTGCCGATCACCTTCCTCTCTCTCGACCAGGAGAAGGTGTTCGACAGGGTCGATCACGAGTACCTTCTCGGGACTGTGCGGGCATTTGGGATCGGGACACAGTTCATCGCCCGGATCCGACTTTTGTACGCTGCAGCAGAGTGTCTGGTTAAAGTTGACGGGTCACTGACGGTGCCCCTTCGCTTCGGGAGAGGAGTGCGTCAAGGCTGCCCCCTGTCCAGCCACGTGTATTCCCTGTGCATGGAGCCTTGCCTGCACCTCTTGCGGAGGAGGTTGTCAGGGCTGGTTCTGCGCGGTGTGGGCACGGGGTGGTCCTCTCGGCCTATGCCGACGACATGCTCCTCACTTTTACCGACCCAACTGACCTGGGGAGGATGTGCGAATGCCAGGCCGTGCACTCGGCTGCATCTTCCGCCAGGATCACCTGGGCCAAATGTTCCAGACTACTGTTCGGTCCGTGGTGGGTGGACTCTCTGCCGGAGGAGTTACTGGGGTTCAGCTGGAGATTCACTCATCTCCTCTACCTGGGGGTCTACCTCAGCCTGGCTGAGGAATCCTAGCCGGCGAGCACGCAGGAGCTGGAGGCCAAAGTCTCGGCTCACCTAGGCCGCTGGACAGGACTGCTCCGAGTGCTATCTTACAGGAGTCGAGTGCTGGTCATAAACCAGCTGGTGGCCGCCATGCTGTGGTACCGGCTGGTTACTTTGGTCCCTCCTCCTGGCTTTGTCGCTGACAGCCAGGGAACGTTGGTCAACTTCTTCTGGGACAAAAAGATGCATTGGGTCACTGTACAGGTTCTGAGTTTCCCTACTGAGGAGGGTGGTCAGTCGCTGGTGTGCGTCCGCACCCAGGTCGCGAAATTCCACCTTCAGATCTTGCAGCGATATCTCCAACCAACACTACGTCACGCTGTGTCATTGGAAAATGTGATAAATGGGGCATATCAGTTAAACGCATGCCAATTGAAGTGGACACTTACACCAGGCCAACTGAGCCGGCACTGCTTGTCACTGACTACTCGGGTCATTCCTTTCTTCCTGGTGGTTGAAATTGAATAAAGATTCGTACACCGTGTGTCTCTCACTGTGTCTCACACCTGCACATACACAAGATAGATGCTGGGGGTAAAATAAGCACTACCACAGTTAGGCAGTAGTGTGGGTGTTAAGAGAAGAAAAAAAAAGCAGGAATGTCAGCGGTTCTAAAAAGAAAAAAAAAGGAGGGTCAAGGATACAGTTCACTCCGAGAGCTGGCTCTGAGGGAGTTACATCAGTGTGAAGTACTACATATATGCAAATAAATGGTGACTTGGTGATGCGATACCAACCTCTCGGGAATTAGTTTAGTGATAACAAAAATGGGACCAATGATATAACCATGCAAAACGCTTACTAGCTGAAGCCCAGGCTTACTAGACTTCAACCAACACTACGTCGCACTGTGTCATTGGAAAATGTGATAAATGGGGCATATCAGTTACAGCACATGCCAATTGAAGTGGACACTCACACCAGGCCAACTGAACCGGTGTGTGTGTGGGGGGGTGGGGGGGTGGGGTGGGGAGAGACACCATTTGACTGAAGGAATTGCAACACCTCAGGACATATCCTGAGCAGACGAACTACAGGTCAGCCCACACCAAAATCCCAAAACAAAGCCAAACCTTGCCCAAGCCATTAACGTTTTCTTTAGGATTGGAGCTGGCAAGCCATTGTAGTTGCTGCCGGTATGTGAGCTCGAGGCAGTGAAAGAGTCCTCCTAAGCCTGAAGTGAATAAGAAAACTCATAGCCCGGTTTCCAGGCGAGTGCATACCCTGCAAAGCCCCCTACAGATGGCTTGGAACATTTACATTGCTTAGCAAATCCATAACAGAATCAACCTTAGTAAATGTCTGGTTAAATGGTCGCTTGCTTCTAATGGAGGTGGATACTAGCAACAGCTGTATCAGTGATTGCAGAACCAATCTTTCACAAGGTTTGCTGGGGACTCCAACTCTTAAATTGGTGGAAGAGCTCGGCTGGACTGAGAACCTATCCTGGTGAACCTTTACACATTAAGGGGACAACTTCCGTTTTGGGCTTGTATGAGAAACAGCTGGTTCAGTTTCCACTGATTGGAGAAAAAGTCTCAGCCCAAGGCTGATGGGGGCATATTGCCTGAGGAAAGTTCAACTTTATTGGCTGATCATTTTTTGCATATGAAATTGTTGCCCGAGTGAAGTCCGATTGAAATACCCAGCATGTTTCAGGAAGATCCAGGGATTCCCAAAGGAGCAAAGGCCACCTTGAATGTTGACCAGGAAGCAATTTCCCGATTCTGCAAGGCCTGCCCAGTGCCTTTTGCCTTACGTGAAAAAGCAGAGGCAGAAATCAGGATGCAAGAAAGGGAAGGAATCATCAACCTAGTACAGTTTGCAGAATGGGCAACACTGGTGAAACCTGACAGGTCGGTTTGCCGCTGGGGGGATTTTAAACAAACAGTTAACAAATTGTCACAGCTGGGCAAACAACCAATTCTTCACATACAGGACTCCTACACTAACCTGGCAGGAGACTGCCCTTCAGGAAGCTGGACAGCAGCTATGTGTACCTGCAATTGTGGTTAGATGATGATTCCCAGAGATATACCACATTGAAAACCCGTAAGGGTTTGTACCTTGTGGGGTGTCGTCAGCCTGTACCATTTTCCTCTGGTCCATGGAGAACATTTTACAAAATTTATCCCATTCACCGTTTATCTGCATGATTTGCTAATAACCGGGAAGACCAATAAAGAGCTCTTGGAGAATTTCAACACAGTGCTTAGACAGTTCTCCAAGGTGAATGCATGCCATAGAAGGAACAATAAGTGGTCCAGGAGCCCAAAATGACCTACTTGGATTACAGAGTCTACAAGACTGGGTTACACCTGTTGGAAAATAAGGGTGTCCCTGCTCCTATATATGTTCTGGAGCTTGGTACTTTCCTTGGGCTGCTGAATTACTCGGGAAAGTTCACACATGACCAGGCCACCAGTCTGGCAACCTTCCATCTGCTATTAAGAAATGGCTAGCATTAGAATTGGTCTCATAAGCAAAATGCAGTCTTTAGGGAAGTGAAGAAACTACTATCATTGACTAAGGTGTTAAGCGAGATCTGGTGTTGACATGCAATGCCTGCCCGATATAGTGTCAGGAAAAGTATAGATTCACAGAGAGAGCCCAATGGAGATGAACGCCCAATAGCATACACTTCCTGTACTTTGGCTGATGAGAGTGCAAATACGTGCAGACAGGAAAGGATAGTTTGGTGGTCTTCCTTGTGAGAAAATTCCACCAATACCTTTACGGATGTAAATTTGTAATAGCAACAGAACACAACCCCTCGTGAGGGCTACTTAAAGGGAATAGAGCTGTGCCATCCATAGCTTCAGGTCGAATTCAGCAGTGGACTCTCATTCTGAGTGTGCCCAATCACAAGTTGGAACACCGTCCGTGAGGTCAAGTAGCAAATCTGGATGTCTCGAGCCAAATCCAGCTCGTAGATAAATTATTGGTCGCACCTTCTCTGGAAGAGTCCTTTTTGGGTTTAAACTTTCTGGACACCATTCCACTCACCGCTGACAATATCCAATTGTGGGCACAAAACGTCCCCGTCCTGGCAAAAGTAAAAGAGCTGGTGGTGTTGGGGGAAACAGAATGGCCATTACACTGAGGATTGAAACCTTTCTGGACCCAGTGAGACCAGATCACTGTAGAGAACAGCATATTATTGTGGGGAGCAGGAGGAATTGGACCGAGTACAGATAGTGGCTGAGCTCAGTCCGGTGCTTCCAAAATGAACATGTTGGCGAGATGCTATGTCCGGTGGCCAGGATTGGATGCCAACATAGCTGTGTTGGTGGGGCAGTGCCCAGAATGCCAACAAGGACAAAAATTACCATCGGCAGCTACCCAGCTTGGTAGGAATGGCTGGATAAATCTGTTTCATGTTGACTATATCGGCCCTTTTGTGGGTTAATATGCTTCGTCATTGCAGACACCCACCCAAAGTGGTTGGACGTACATGTGATTCATTCATCAAACATTTTGAACAATAACAGGAAAGCAGCGAGCATCTTTCGAACTACCAGGCTGGAAGAAGTGTTGATCACAGACAACAGGCCATCTTTTCCCAGCAAGAAGTTGGAGCATTTCCTAAAGTCAGATGGCATTCTGCATATAAAGACAGAACCATTCCAGCCATCGTCCAATGGTCTGGCGAAAAGAACAGTTTAACTTTGAAAGCAGGTTTAAAGAAAGAGCCAACAGCTTCACTCAATACCAACTGTCCCGGCTCCTGTTTGATTATAAGAGATATAAGAGATACAACAACAGGGACAGTTCATGGGGAGAAGTCTCAGCACCAGTTTAATACTGATCTTCCCAGACTTGGATGTGGAGAGGTGAGGGTGAATCGACAATGGGAACACTAAGGCCGGACACAAGACTCATCTAAGCAAGCGAGGTTTACTTCAGGGGTCGGGGTTTGATGTTGTAACCACAGGAATGGTCCTGCATGGGGGAACGAAGCATGGTCAGTGCAAGGTCAGGTCCTGTGATGTTGAAGGTTCTGGCATTTGCTGAAGAAGTAAGTGGACCACATGACAGGTACAAATGGGGAATGAGCAAAACTCGCCTGTCTGCTCCGTCTAGCCTCGAAAGAGACTCTGAGTCTGAGATGGCACGGGACATGTCGCATTCTCGATGAGGGGGATGAACTTCTTCCGAGATATTCTAGTTACAAGAGGCAGGTTACACTCTAGTACATGCTGCCCGCATGCGAGATGGTGTCAAAGGAAAGGACCCAACGTGAAAATGCCTCAGGAGAGGTTGCAATAGGCTCCTGTCCCTGGACTGGGTAGGAGGAGGAATGAAGTGAATGCAATGAGGTCAGGCAAGTGGACTCTCAGAATTTGAGTTCCCTGATTGGGGCTGTTTACCAAGTCCCACTCAGGGAGCCCTGGCTGACAGATATAAACAGTAGGGTCAGGTGTTTTGTTCACTCTGACAGCTGGCTCTGAAGGAGCTGAACAACTCTCAAGTACTATCCATGTGTAGATAAAGGGTGACTTGATAGTGGGATGTAGGCCATTGGGGAGGTATGTCAATACCAATCAGAGGAAAGTAACTAACTAAGCCGGACCGAACTCTTTCAGAGTAGATTTTCTGTAGAAATTACAGTTTCAGCTATTGAAAGTATCAGTGGGTATATTTGAAGATGTTTAACTGTTACAGTCATCAAATGTCGTGGAAGTTGAAGCAAAGCATAATATCCTTTTTTTCAGCAGCAAAGTACAAGTTCAAACTCGGCTGAGCCTTAGTTCTCATCATCTTCACAGAATCCCTGCAGCGTGGAAACAGGCCATTCGGCCCAACAAGTCCACACCGACCCACCAAAGAGCTTCCTACACAAGCCTGTCTCCCTACTTGTAACCCAACATTTCCCATGGCTAACACATCTAATGTACACATCCCTGAACACAATGGGTAGTTTAGTACGGCCAATTCACTTAACCTGTACAACTCTGGACTGTCTTATCTTAAATTATCCCAAAGAAGACTCTGATCTTTTCCTTCCAAGCATTCAGGAAGACTGAGTTCTGAAGTGAGAATTGGATGCCACATCACACATGAAGGTCAAATCATGCTTATTTTTCAACCTTAAGGCCTCTCTAAACATTTGCAATCCAATCAATTTCAGGAGTGGCATGAATTCAGGAAAGAAAGGAAGGAAACACCACAACCAAGGAAGGTGCTGGGAATATGTTTCAGAGGAGGCTGGGCAGCCACAAAGACTTGAAAGGAAAATATGGCCAAAGGTGAGGCAGGAAGTGGTCTTTTGGGAGTACTGCTCCCTTTCCATTCACCAGGTTATCAGGTGTGAGGCACTCTCTCTGTTGTTGTACATGGCCTATTCCCAGAAACTGCGCTGTTGCAGTCACCCGAGCTAACTTCTGCTTCATTTGGAGCTCAAAAGTGTACCTTGTCTGCAGGAATACTGTGTGCAAAGCTCTGACCTGGGATGTGGGGGTCGGGAAGAAACATACGCAATGGCACTCTCGTCCTGACAGCTACCTTTATGTGCGGCTGTGTCAAGCTGTGCACAGACCCTCTCTCCACAAACACCAAGGCTCACCATGTACTGAAGTGTTGCGGCCCAGTGTTGCGAAGGAAGGGTCTGGCCTCGTTGCAATAGAACACGCCAAGTAGTTGGAATGTTCCATATTAAGTGTCCTTTGTGGAGAAATTTGCAAAGAAAAATATCTTTGACCACCAGTCCATCAGGAATTGGTCAGCACAGAGCATCGCTGAGACCCTGCGGGAAAGGAATGGATGGATCCCGCCACCTGGTTCCCTGAGCACTGGCTTTGTGGCAAAAATTACCAGAACGTTCCAACAAGCACCAAGACATGTAAGCCTGGACTCTGTGCGGCATCAATTTGAAGTGGCTGTCGGCGAATGGACAGAGTGGATGCAGACATGGAGTGGTGTAGACCAGCTGAGAGTTGGAGAGTAGCGAGTTGGAGGCCTGGAGCGACTGACAACTGCGGGGGTTGGGGGGTGGGGGGAGGGGGGGGGGGTGGATGGGAGTGGTCTGGAAGTAAGTAGGTCATTCTGCATGTGGAAGCCCCTGCACTCATATACTGCAATATAATGTTTATTAGTAATCTCTTTATCTGACTGCGAAGTCTCATCCTTTTAGCTATGTCTTATTTATAACCTATACAATGTATCACTGTAAGGTAACCCCACTTTTTTCTTCTTTCTATCTCTTTTTGCATTTAACGTTTGTACATAGATTCTTTGTACCTAAGATGGCACCAGGAGAGGCGACATTGTGGGCTCTGCACTGTACTTCTGCACTTGAGTACACATGATGATTTGACCTAATTCTCATTGAAACATCTCCAGTTGGGATGTGCCTTTGGAAAGGAAGTCTGAAGAAGGGTGCACTGGCATTTGTCAAGGTTCGTCCTGAACAGATCCAATATGCAGAACTCTGTGATTTGCGGTCTTTACCCCTGAATATGCTCCAGGATGAGCATCAACTGTGCCTGCAGGACCATCAACTCAGTGAAAGGTGCTCTTTGGTCTGCCCAAAACTTGTTGGTCTCTCAGAGCAAGGGGCTGACCCCGACCTAGTGTTGCAGCTTGACACATTCCAAGGTGCATGACTACGTACTGAGGGTTCCATTAATGCTTGGGGCAGCTGCAGCCAAGGTACAGTGGGGAAAGGCCAATGTCACAGGTCTTTCTGCTGAAGTTAAATGGCGGCTCTGTTCAGTTATCAGACAGCACCAACCCGCCCTCCCACTACTCCAGGGTCGCAAATCCAATGTATAAGAAAGACATGTCTTTGGCTTCCTTGTTGGATATATGCCAATGTTTGCTTCTCCATATGCTACTGGATGGAACAGAGCTGCTTTAGTGAGTGCGTATGTATTTTTAATGAATAAAGCATTTTTTAAAAACTCTGCGGAATTCCTGGCATCCAACTTACTTTTGTAGCCATTTGGTGTATGTGGATGGTCCAGTCCAGTTCCTGATGACTCCACCTCAACGACAGTGGACTATTTGGTGACTGTAATGGCACTGAGTGTCAAGGGACAATGGCTGGAGATGGAAATTGATGGACACGTTGTTTGCACCACCTGTCCACAACCCTGCGTGTGGTCCCGATCCTGCCGTATTTGCACACAGGCTGCGTCCAGTCACTGGGAAGTAACAAGTTGTGTTGAACATTGTGCACTCATCAACAAGCATTCCCACTTCTGACCTCGTGGTGGAATTAAGTTAGTTGATGAAGCAGTTGAAGATTTCTTCGCCGAGGGACACACATCCTTGCCGACCCCTCACGGGGCTTTTATGGCGAAGTGGTCATGTCCTCACCTCAAGGTGCAGCAACTACAACAATTTTTATTTGTGCCAGGTATGAGACTTGCCAGTGGAGTGGTTTCCCCATTCACTCCACTTCTGTGCAGTCTCCAAGACTGGTGATAGTAACTGTCACCTTCCATGGTGGATACACAATTTCATGTGTCCATTGTGGCACAAGCTAACTTGATGACAACAACAAATGCATTGCATTGGGTATTTACATTTTGCTCCATCGGTAAGCATACAGAATGTCAGATTTATGTTTCCTGAAACATTCTGCAGTAAGGAAACATTGCTATACCATAACTGGGGACAAAGTGTTCTCCTGAACTCTTTTTTTTAAAGAGTTTGAGACTCACATTCACCAATTATTCAAGTTTCACATTTTCATTGACATTTATTCTTTCCTGATGCAAGATTGTCAGGCTTCCCTGTGTTGTCAGGTCATGCAACTGCAAATTGAAATTGCGGCAGAAAAGTGGTTTTAATTCTGATTTTCTTTTACACTCAATTTGACGATTACATGAAAGTATTCAACATCAATTCATAGTCATGGAGTCATGGAGCTGTCCACTGTGGACACGGACCCATCAGTCCAACTCGTCCATGCTGACCAGATATCCTAAATTAATCCAGTCCCATTTGCAAGCACTTGATGCATATCCCTCTCAACCTTTCCTCTTCATTTACCCATACAGATGCCTTTCACATGTTGTAATTGTACCAGCCTCTACCACTTCCTCTGGGAGCTCATTCCATAAATGCACCACCCTCTGCATAAAAAGATTGCCCATTAGTTCCCTTTTAAATCTTTCCCTTCTCACCCTAATCTGAGAGTCTGTATTTTTGGACTCCACAATGTTCTAAAAATCTCGCACATGGAACCATAGTCTTTTTTGCGCGGTTCTGCACCGCCAGTGACGCATTTCATATGTAATTTCCAATTCCAAAATATAGCATTGGGAAAGTCAATGCCTGCAGCCAAAGTAGCGGCACTTCAAAGGCTGGTACGTCCAAATAAATCTGTTGGACTATAACCTGGTGTTGTGTGATTTTTAATTCAATCATTTAAATCAGCAGTGAGTACTTCATTTCATTATCCAGCTCCCCTTTAAATTTTCTCTGGATCACACTATGAATACATGAGTTGGTGCAAGTGCTCATCAGTTTAAGCATAATCCCAGCAGTTTTCAGATCACTGTTTACTTGTCACTGAGTTTTGGCAGCATGTAGAAATAGAAAAGATTCAGCTTGTTTTCCATCATGAGCAATCCCTTTCTTGGCCTATTCCCTTACTCTCTCTCTCTCTCTCTTTTTCTCTCTCTCTCCCTCCTAGCACTGTTTCCATGTATTCTATCCAATCCCACACCCACTTCCACACCAACCGTTATCAGCAAATGTATTAGATTGTCGAGCTACTTTGAGTTCTGATGAATGGCAACAAAAGTCCAGATTACGAGGAAAGCAGTGGGTTTGGATTCACACACAAGAGAATCACAAAATGTCAGTTTTCAGATCAAACAAGTAATTAAGAAAGCTAATAGACTGTTACCATTTATCAGGAATGAGATTAACAGCAAAAGTGTCTTTCAATCATCAAGGCCACTGCTGAGACAACATTAGCAATGCTATATGGTATTGATCACATTATTTCAGGAAGGATGGAACTGTGCTGGGTGCACTTCAGGGAGGTTTTACTGGACCAATACCAAGAAGGTGAGGAATATCTTAAGGGGGAAGACACGATCATGTAAGATTGTATCTGCTGTGGTATAGAAGGGTGAGAGAGGTGAGTTGATTGAAACATATGAGAACCAGAATTGTTTGAAATGTATGAGAATGAATTAATAAAGAAGCAAAACTTTGGAAATATCATAATCTAATAAAACAAAGTCAGCTTGGCTTCATGAAAGAGACATCGGGTCTAATTAAGTTATTTGAGCATATCAAGGAAGTCTCAAGCAGAATGAATAGAGACGAACCAGTGGTTTTGTTGTATTTGAAGATCCAGAAAGTGTTTGGCAAGGTACTTTCCAAAAGAAGGTTTTGGCAGCCAGGTCAATGAGTATGTTTAAAACAGAGACCAATGAGTTCTTTATTGCCAAAGGGATCAAAAGATACAGGGCAAAATCAGGAAAATGGGTTTCAAAAACCTATCAGTCATGACTGAATGGCAGAGCAGACTCGATAGGCTGAATGGCCTAATTTCTGCTCCTGTGCCTTACGGTGTTATTGCTCAGTGGTTAGCACTGCTGCCTCACTACCAGGTACCTGGGTTTGATTCCAGCCTCAGGCAACTGTCTGTTTGGAGTTTGCATTTTCTCCCCATGTCTGTGTGTGGATTTCCTACAGGTGTTCCAGTTTCATCCGACAGTCCAATGATGTGTAGATTAGGAGAGTGGCCATACTAAGTTGTTTACAGTGTCCAGGGACATACAGGCTATGTGGGTTAACTATGGGAAATGTGGGGTTACAGGCATTGCTTAATGGGTGCATTAGGATGGGTTTTGTTGGGGTGCTCATTAGGGAATCGATGTGGACACAATGGGCTGAATAGACTGCTTCCACGTTGTAGGGATTTCGTGAAAAGGTTAAGTCATAAGATAAGAGCTCATGGAGCTAAAGGTAGTACATCGGTATGGTTAGAGAATTAGCTAATGCGCAGGAACCACCAAGTGGGGCTAAGGCTGATTTTTTCACGTTGTTGAGTGTGGTTCCACAGGGGTCAGTTTACAAAAGTGTATGAATGACTTGGAGGAAGGATTCTGAAGTACTGTTGCCAAATTTGAGGTGACGTGAAAATGAGTGGAAAGGCAGGCTGCATGGGAGGTGCAAACAATTTACAGAGAGATATGAATGGATACCTAATTGGGGGAAAAAAAGTTGTTGAATGGAGTCTGAGTGAAAATAAGTTGCTCACTTTGGAAGAGAGTAAGTCACACAGTACAGGTAGCCCCTACTTTTGGAACGTTTGCTTTATGCCACTTAAACCAAGAAAAACTGCTAAAAATTATTTAAATTAAAGTACACACAAACACTGTCCATAAAACCACGCAACAGTTTTCATGGCCATCTCATTACTGCCGTGTGGGATACTCTTTGTCAGTATCTTATTGTTCTTGAGGAGAAAGTGAGGTCTGCAGATGCTGGAGATCAGAGCTGAAAATGTGTTGCTGGAAAAGCGCAGCAGGTCAGGCAGCATCCAGGGAACAGGAGAATCGACGTTCCTGAAGAAGGGCTTATGAAAGGTTTCATAGGAATGCTCTACTTCTGAATAGTGGGGGATACATGTACTATTTAATTGAAGAAAAACTGCAAAGTCGTTGGAATAGAATAGTAGGCACATCTTAACTGGAGTTTAGAAAAATGAGATTAGATTTTTTTTTCCAAAACTTTGCGTCCTTAATGCTGGAAAACAAGTTGCATATTTTTTATTTCTAAATGTTGCAAATGTTCAGCAATATGGAATGGGTGACGTTGAAGCTACAGGGATAATGTTTAAATTGATGAACACTCACTGACTTGTGTACTTATACTGTGACACAGTGAAAATTAATTGAATCATAACGATTTCTGAACGGGTGGTACAGGGTCAGTGCGAAAGGGTCATGACCCACATTGGACAGGCCTGGAGATCACGGCAGGGGGCGGAGTCACAACCAGGGGAGGGGTCAAACAGCAAGGGGGCGGGGTCACATTCGGGTGGCGGGTCTACCCAAGAAGGGGTCTCACAGCAAGTGGGCGGGGTCAGACAGTCAGGGGGCGGGGTTACAGCCAGGGGGCGGGGTTACAGCCAAGGAGC
>NC_057755.1:9826890-9876509 GCF_004010195.1 Chiloscyllium plagiosum | reverse complement strand
AGCGGTGGTGTCTGGTGCAGAGGAGATGGGTGGGGGCGTGGAGCGAGCCGGGGACGATTAGACGGTTTGGGGAAGTGCAGGAGTTTAGGGTGAGCAGGGAGAGGAGTGAAAATAGGACTGGGACGATTTGGATGTTTGAATGGGAGAAAGCAGTGAGGTTGGGAAGTTTAGGGCGGTGAGACGCAATGCATGAGACAGTGGGAGTGAAAAAGGTAACTGGATTGAGCTGTGGTTATGGAGGGGTAGGGAGAGAGGGTGTGTTGTGGGACACAAGGGGAGAGCGAGTGGTCAGGGGAAGAGGTGTGAGTACAGGGGTGGAGAGAGACGCCTAGGGACTGGGGCGGAAGTGGGATTGCGTTGCTGGGGAAAGAGGTGGGCTGATGGGGGCGGACTTGCAGGGGTATGAGTGTGGAAGAGTGGGAGCCACAGGGAGACAGCTGCTTGCTGTGAGAGGAGCTTGTTAACAGACAATCTTGAGTAGAGAGAGAGGAGTATGAGGCTGGATAAACACAGGAGGTGGAAATGTGTTGCTGGAAAAGCACAGCACGTCAGGCAACATCTAGGGAACCTGACCTGCTGCGCTTTTCCAGCAACACATTTCCATCTCTGATCTCCAGCATCTGCAGACCTCACTTTCTCCTTAAACACAGGAGGTGTTGAATATAACTATTGCATTTTCAAGTGTCTTGATTATTAAGTTAGAATGTATGTGAAAATTGAATGTTGTTTTCCAATTTTAATTTTGGTGTTGGCAGAGAGCTTCAGCAGTTAAATAGTACATGTAATTTATCTGCATTTTCAAATGGCTTTGATATGGTGCCCATAATCGACTAATAAGTTTTTAGTGAATATAATACTGGGGCAAGTGACAATGGATAGCTCATTGATTTCGGACAGAAAGCTAAGAACAGAATTCAATGCTAGTTATTCGGAATGGCAGAGGCAGGAAATGGTATTCACAGAAATCAGAATGACTTAGTTTGGAATCAAAAATACAATTTTCTAAATTGTGATGATGCCAAATTGGGACGGAAGGTCAGCACTGATAGCTGTAATTCAGTAGTGGACATTAATGAATGTACAGAATGGACAGATAATTGTCTGATGAATTTCAGTGCAGATAAATATGCAGGAGTACATTCTGTGATCGGCATGGATGCGTTGGACTGAAGGGTCTGTTTCCGCTTTTTACATCGCTATTTCACTCTGACAGGAAGGTCATATATTACCTGCATACGTCACATTTAATCCTGAGGTTAAAGTTCAGTGTGGGAATGGACACCAGTCTGGGTATCTTTTCCCTACTCAAAAAACATGTATCACATGAAGATATGGGAAGAGATCTCTGAGTTGGCAGTTCACCTCTAATAGAACATTGATGTATTTGCAGCATTTCCTTTGCAGTGATTTTATTGTTGTCATTCATGAGGAACGTTAGTTGGTGGTAATGTTGAGAATTCGTCTGTACCTGAGTTAAAGCTGGATCTGGCCATTAAAGGGTTGTGCATGCTGGAAAGGTTGGAGTACGTTCTGTGTCTGACCCCTTTGCTCTGTGTTTATCTTCGGTCTCAGGACTGGGAGCACTGAGTCCGGACTAGAGGCTCCACCGGCGGAAGAATCTGGGACTGAGGAGCGATGCAGTGATGGTGGTGGGTCCCAGGAGCAAGCAGAGGAGGGGACCTCGAATCCCATGAAGCTCCCGCCACCAGAGCTGGAGGGAGGCCTGAGCCAGACGCCCGGAGTCTTTGCTAACCCCTTCACCCAGGAGCGGCGCCAGCGCCTGAGTCTGCTGGAGAAGCACGTGAGGCTGACAGCTGGCGTGCGCACGGAGGAAGCGGGTGGGGGCAGCAAGATCTGCCTGGCCTACCGCAAGGATGGCCGCTGCCGCTACGGCAGCAACTGCAAGTTCGCCCACGACAGTGACCTGCCAGACTACCGGCCTGGCCCTGCAGGCTCCCCACCCCAGGAGAACGGTGAGGTGCCTATGGGCAAGAGTGGCAGAAAGAGGCCAGGTCTGAGTGCAACTCCCACCCCCCCCAAGAGGATCGTGAAGAATTACTGGATCCAACATGCCAAGGAGGGGCCTGGCCTACTGTAGTCAGCTCAGCAGCAGAGAAAGTCTGAGCTCGTGGAACAGGCCCAATGTCAAGAGGGGCCTGGCCAACTGTAACAGGCTTAGCAGCAGAGAAAGTCTGAGTTCATGGAACAGGCTGAGGCCTTCCGTAACAGATCCAATACCAGTAGGGACGTTTCTGACTGGAATGAGGCTCCGAGAAAGTGTTGTGACCCAGTCTCTGGTAAAAGGGCTGGTTGTCAGGAAATGTTAGCATGCTACAGGATGGCTCGAAGGACAGGACAGCCCACTGTTACCAAAACCATCCCTACCAGCCAGTACACTGGGGGGCTGCACACGAGGTTGATCGCGGGAGCTAGCGATTGCCAAGGAGAGTATGGGACACTTCCAACTTCCAACCACGACTGGTTTGGTCTTGTGGTATCCAAGCTTTGATAGTCTTTCCACTCGTTATTAAGGCTGACCGTGGGGTTACATCCCTGCTCTCTGTTTTGTGTGAATCTAGAATTCAGTCATGTGGGTAGGTAGGACTCCTGTCAGGCCTCATAGTGCATGCCGAGCCCTGTTTCCTGTCCTCCGAGCCTTGGGGGAAACTGGGGGTCAGGATCCAGAAAGACCAGTGATTACTCCATCATTTCTGCCAACTTCTCCCTGCTCTGGGCACAAGGCTGTTCAGGATGGAACAAACTTCATATCTAGGCTGGTGTGAAGATTGGCCATCAAGTTATAATGTTTCTCACCTTGTCCCAGCCCCACGAAAGCAGTGTGACTTCACAGTTCACTATTAACCTGTTTGATTGAGACTTATCCTCACATGTAAGGGCCTGTACCCCTGTAGAATGTACGTAGTTCTCATTTTGTGACTGAATAAAATGATTGATTCCATTGGCCTTAAACTTTGTCTGTCTCTTCCTTTCTATCATTCAGCTCTTTGTGTCCTTTTCTCTGTCCCTCTCTCTCTTCCCTGCTCCCAGCTCTTTACTAGTGTCCTATATTTTCCCTCCCTCAGTCTCTTCCCTGCCTCCCAGCTCTTTCCTAGTGTCCTTTTCTCCCTCCCTCCCTTCTCCCTCCCTCAACTTCCTCTTTCTCCTTCCCCGTCTTCCTCCCACTTCCCATTACTCCCTTCCACTTCCCTTCTCTCTCTCTCTCTCTCTCACTCTCTCCCTCACTCTCTCCCTCCCTCTGTCACATCTCCCTTGCCCCCAGCCACTTCATCAGACATGCCTCATTCCATTTGACTGTATATTCCTGTCTCTTCCCACTGCCTTATGTGTCAGAATGAGAGAGTAGAAACACAACACATCAGTGCAGATTAGCAAGAGCATAAAACATGGAACAATACAGCGCAGAACAGGCCCTTCAGCCCTTGATGTTGTGTTAACCTGTGTACTAATCTAAGCCCATCTCCCTACACTATCCCATCATCATCCATATGCTTATCCAAGGATTGTTTAAATCTCCCTAATGGGGCTGAGTTAACTACATTGGCAGGTAGGGCATTCATCACCCTTTCCACTCTGAGTAAAGAACCTGCCTCTGACATCTGTCTTAAATGTATCACCCCTCAATTTGCAGCTGTGCATCCTTGTACAAGGCAATGTCATCATCCTAGGAAACAGGCTGTCACTGTTCACCCTATCTAATCCTCTGATCATCTTGTATCTCTTGAGTAAATCCCCTCTTAGTCTTCTCTCTAATGAGAACAGACCCAAATCCCTCAGGTTTTTCTCATAAGATCTTCGTTCCAGACCAGACAGCATCCTGGTCAATCTCCAATGAACCTTTTCCAATGCTTCCACATCCTTCCTGTTATGAGGCGACCAGAACTGTATGCCATCTTCCAAGTGAGGCCACACCAGCATTTTGTACAGTTGCAGCATGACATCATGGCTCTGGAACTCAATCCCTCTACCAATAAAGCATAACACACCATATGTCTTTTTAACAGCATTATCAACCAGCATTATCAACCTGGCGACTTTCAGCGATCTATGTACATGGACACCAAGATCTCTCTGCCCACATCCAGACTACCAAGAATCTTTCCATTGACCTAGTATTCTGCCTTCCTGTTGTTCTTCCCAAAGTGAATTACTTCCCATTTATCAGCGTTGAATTTCATTTGCCAACTCTCAGCCAAATTCTGCAGTTTATCCAAGTCCCTCTGCAACATTCTTCTACACTGTCTACCACTCCACCAACTTTAGTGTCATCTGCAAACTTACTAACCCATCCATCTATGCCTGCATCCAAGTCATTTATAAACATGACAAACAGTGGTCCCAAAACAGATCGTTGTGTGACATCACCAGTAACAGCTCCAGACTGAATATTTTCCATCAATCACCACTCGCTGCCTTCTTAGAGAGTCTTAAAATCCTTCCAAACTAATCCATAACTCTCCATCACCTCATCTGAACCATCTTGTTTCAAACCTCACATAAGCCTCCCTCTTCTGCTTAAAACAGATCGTTGTGTGACATCACCAGTAACGGCTCCAGACTGAATATTTTCCATCAATCACCACTCGCTGCCTTCTTAGAGAGAGTCTTAAAATCCTTCCAAACTAATCCATAACTCTCCATCACCTCATCTGAACCATCTTGTTTCAAACCTCACATAAGCCTCCCTCTTCTGCTTAACAAGAGATACAATTTCTTAAGTAAACCACAGTTCCCTTACCTGATCACTTCCTCCCTGTCTGATAGGGACATACCTATCAAGGACACACACTATCTGTTCCTTAAACCAGCTCCACATTTTGATTGTCCCCATCCCCTGCATTTTGCTACCCCATTTTATGCCATGAGTGATAAGGGCATGGAATGCCCTGCATACCAATGTAGTTAACTCAGCCAATGTTAGGGGCATTTAAACAGTCATTTGATAAGCATATGGATGATGATGGAGTGCAGTGGAGGCCAGGACATTCAATGTCTTCAAGGCAGATATTGATAAATTCTTAATCGCGAAAGGAATTAAGGGATACGGGGAGAGTGCAGGTAAATGGTGTTGAAATGCCCATCAGCCATGATTGAATGGCGGAGTGGGCCGATGGGACGAGTGGCCTTACTTGCACTCCTATGTTTTATGGTCTTATCCAGGTGGCTTTTAAATGTTGTAATTGCACAAGCCTCCACCACTTCCTCCGGCAGCTCATCCAATACATGCGTCACCTGCATGAAAACATTGCCCTTCAGTTCCCTTTTAAATCATTCCCTTCTCTCCTTAAACCGATGCCGTCTAGTTTTTGGACTCCTTTACCTTGGGGAAAAGAAGATACCTTGGCTATTTACACTCTTCGTGCCCTTCATGATTTTATAAACTTATATAAAGTCACCTCTCAGCCTCCAATACTCTAGAGAAAAGAGCCCCAGCCTATTCAGCCTCTCCATAGAAGTCGAACCCTCCAACTCCAGCAAGATCCTTGTCAATCATTTTTGAACCCTTTCAAGTCTAACAGCTTTCCTAAAGCAGGGAGACCAGAATTGAACACAGTATTCCAAAAGTGGCCTAACCCATATCCTGTACAGCAACAATATAACTCTCCAACTCCTATACTCAATGCACTGTCCCATAAAGGGAAGCATACCAAATGCTGCCTTTACTATCCTATCTAGCTGTGACTCCACTTTCAGTAAACAATTAACCTGCACCTCAAGGTCTCTGTTAATTAACGCTCCCCAGAACCCTACCAGTTGTACAAGTCTGATTAGTCTTTCCAAAATGCAGCACCTCACATTTATCCAAATTAAACTTCATCTGCCACTCCTTGGTCCATAGGCCCATCTGATCAAGGACTCATTATACTCTGAGGTATCCTTCTTTGCTGTCCACGACACCTCCAATTTAGGTGTCATCTGCAAACTTACTAACCATTCCTCCTATATTCCCACCCAACTGGTTTATTATAAATGGCAAAAAGCAGTGGACCCAGCACCGATCCTTGTGTCTTAGTGCTGTTCACATACCTCCAGTCCAATAACAACCTTCCATCACCAGCCTCTGTGTCCAGTCATCAAGCTGATTTTTTTTTAAAAAAACAGGTTTCCTAATCTCATAAAATGTGCTTCTTTTGATGTACCCTATGTCAGCTAGGTAACTGAACATTTAAATGTACAGGTCGTTCTGCTATAATGCATCAGTGCGAACTTGGCTATAATGCGATTGATGAATTGTCAACATTGTTTGGACAATGCAAACTTTCTGTTGATTGGGTATAGCGATTTTCTATTAGCAATCTTTGACAGCGTGATGTTGCATAAGAGCACAACTGTATATACTTATAGCAGAACAACCTGTATGTGGTGCATAACTAGAAAAAAAAAATCTTAAAACATATAAATAGAACTGTACAGCGCAGGGATGGGCCCTATCTATGCATCTTATAATTTTATAGACTTCTATCAAGTTTACTCTTAGCCTCTGCTGCTCCAGAGATAAAAGCCAAGTTTTTTCTAACCTCTCCTTATAGCTTATTCCCTCTAATCCAGGCAGTATCCTGGTAAGCCTCTTCTGCACTCTCTCCAAAGCCTTGACATCCTTCCTGTGATGTAGTGACCAGAATTGAATGCATTACTCTAAGTTGGCCTGACTAAAATCTTACAAAGCTGCAACATGACATCCTTAGTCTTGTACTCAGTTCCATGTCATGTGTCTTCTTTACCACGCTATCTACTTGTGTGGCTACTTTCAGGGAGCTGTGGACTTGAACCCCAAAGTTAGAGTGATGCTAGAAAAGCACAGCAGGTTAGGCAGCATCCGAGGAGCAGGAAAATTGATGTTTCGGGCAAGAGCCTTTCTTGATGAAGGGCCTTTGCCCAAAACATCAATTTTCCTGCTTCTCGGATGCTGCCTGACCTTTCCAGCACCACGCTAATCTTGACTATAATCTCCAGCAGCCTCAGTATCCACTTGAACCCCAAGATCCTTCTGAACATCAATACTGTTCAGATCCTACTATTAACTATATACTTTTCCCTAATACTTGATCTCCCAAAGTGCAGCATCTCACACTTATCTGGATAAACCACATCTGCCATTTTTCTGCCCATGTCTGCAACTGATCTAGATCCTGCTGTATCCTTTGACAAGCTTCTACACTCTCTATAACTTCACCAATCTTTGTATTGTCTGTAAACTTAGTAAGTTACCAATCTACATTTTCATCCGTCATTGAAATATATCACAAACAGCAGAGGTCCCAGTACAGATGTCTGCGGAACACCACTAGTCACAGAACTCGAGCCTGGAAAAAAACCCTTCCACCCCCTACCTTCAGAACTGGTAAGCCAGTTCTGAATCCACGCTGCCAAGTCACCGTGGATCCCATGCATCTTAATCTTCTGGATGAGCCTACCATGAGGGACCTTGTTGAAAGCCTTACTAAATTCCAAGTAGGCAACATCCAATGTTCTCCCCTCACCGATCACCTTTGTCACCAAAGCTTCCATTTGACAACTATACCACTGAGAATCTTACAAACAGAAATTTGAAATGTTAATTCCCTGAATTTACAGTACTTCATTCCCTGACAAATCAATGTGTTTGTCTTAAGTTTATACCAAACATGGCAGTCGTGTCCCAAAAACAACTGTGCGCAGAAAATACATCAAACCAACCTCCCCATTAACATTCTCTGCTCTGGGGAGAACAATTCCCACCTCCAAATGAAAAGATCCTCTTCCCTGCCATGAGGTAAGTGTTCATGAATTTATTCCAGGATCGTTATGCGGACTAGAGTATTGGAACAGGCGAAAGAGAGAGAAAAATAATCAAGAGAAATGACCTGAAAACAGAAATAAAGTTAGAATACTGGGAGTAGCCAGTATATAAGGAATCAGCTGTGATATGGAAAGTGTAAACAGAATATTGCAGATGCTGGAAATTTGAAAGAAACGCAGAGGAAGCTGGAGAAGCTCAACAGATCTGGCAGCATCTGTGAAAAGAAAGAGAAATGAAAGGGATCAAACCCAGTCCAAATCCTGTTCAGAACTCCCACCATTTTCTGGTAGCTTGTGGTATTTCTTCGACATGAAACAACACTTTAAGGAATTTCTGAGAAAGACAAGCCTCTTGGGTTTGTGCCAGTTTCAGCAAAGGAAATAATTCAAGAGAGGGAGAGAGAGAGAGAGATCACAATGAGGGAGACAGAGTCAGAAGGAGGCACAGGATAAGAAAAAAAATGTTCTGAAGACAAACGTGAGGTATTGGGTTTTGATAAAACAAACCGGGGCAGGACTTATTCAAAGTAGGAGCTTGGGAGTGCTGTTGAATACAGAAACCTAGGGGTTGATGCATGTAATTTTTTTGAAGTTTGCATCACATGTTAACAGGATGGTTAAGGTAGCATTTAATATTTGGTTTCATTGCTGAGACCTTTGAATGTTGGAGTTGGGATGTCATGTTGAGGTTGTACAGGAGGCCTCTTCTGGATTATTGTGTCCAGTTCAGGTCGCCCTATTTTAGGAAGGGCATTATTAAGCTAGAGTGTGTTCAAAAATGGTTCACCAGGTTGTTTCCGGGAGAGGAGAATTTGAGTTATGAGGCGCTGGATAGGCTGGGACATTTTTTCACTGGAGCATAGGAGGTTGAGGGGTGACCTTATCAAGGGGTACAGGTAAAGTGATAAAGCAGGTGTCTTTTCCCTCAGGTTGGAGACTTCAAGACTAGGGTGCATATTTTTAAAGGGTGAGAAGAGAAAGATTTAATAAAGACAAGGAGCAACGTTTTTGCACAGAGTGGTTTGTGAATGGAATGAACTGTCAGTGGATGTGGTGGTTATATTTAAAAGACATTTGGATAAGGACATGAGTATAAATGCTTGAAAAAATATGGGTCAAGCACAGATAGTTGGGGTAGTTCATTTCGGGATTATAGTCAGCATGAACCTGTTGGACCAATGGGTTTGTTTCAGTGCTGTATGACTATGACATTCCAAAGTTTCGTCTAAAATTGACCTTGAGCTTCCTGTTGCCTGCCACTTCAGCAAACCAAGTTCCAGTGGGAACATAACTATCTCAGGTCTGCTGCAGTGCGCTAGTGAGGTTCATTGGAAGCTGGAAGAACGGCACCTGACTTTCCACTTGCAGCCATCAGGACTCAATACTGAGTTCATAATTTTAGAGCTTGCACCCCACACCCCAGACTCTGCTCTGACATGGGTTACTTTAAGCAACCATACATTAACTCACCATACATTGTCCCATCTAGTGTTTTTCCTTCCCTGACTTATCAACAAATCCCTTTTGCTCCTCTCTGGGCTCCATCCCTATCTATCAGCTCACTCCATTCCACCCCTTGTCATTGAGGAAAATACCACTTTTATTGCCTCAGACACAATCTATTCTGAAGACGGCTCACTTAATTTGAATCGTTAATATTGTTTTCTCCCTACAGATGATGCCTGTCCTGCTGAGCTCCTTCAGCAACTTGATTCTGTTTCATTCTTGTTCAAAAGAGGAGGATTAGAAACTAACTTATTCCAGCTCTCTCATATTGTATTAAATAGAAATAATAAGTTTGTGTTTTAAGATCTCCATGATCTAGGACTTCCCAAAGGCAAAGAACTGCTGAAATTCAGTCTATTGTTGAAATGTAGGAAAAGGTGCAGCCAAATTATGAATAGCGTGACTCCACAAGCAGGACTTACGCTGGATTAGACAACGCCCCAGTTCCAGTAATGAAATACCTCTGTGGGATCTTTTACAGCCAACGGGAAGAGCAGAATAGGCTCTGGCTGAGCATATCATCAGAAAAGTAGTTGCTATTAAGATGCAGTTTTGAAATCTATTTTTAAAAAGTCCACACGCATACGCTCTCACATCCTAGAATTCTATAATTTTCTTCACAAACAGTTCAACAGTTGGACACTTAAAAGCAGTTGAATATGCACTCAAAGGGTTACTGGTGCTGCTTCTCGATCCAAACTCCCAAGGTTTAGTGAGATATCCTTAACACACTCAATCCAAACCTGCTCCGTGTCTCACTCTTTTCTCATTCAAAGCTGCATGAGCCAACTTGGGTGACTTAGGGGGCACTTTGATGGTGCCTCATACTGAGTAAATCAAGGGTTCTGGAGGTAACGGCGACACAGACAGTAGAAGCAGTAAAAGTGGTGAGAACCTAACAGGGGGGATGGACCAGGAAGGTTGTGCTGACAGTAGCATCCTGTAGGACTCCAGTTATCCAATCTTCAAAACAAAAAACATGCAAACATCTGCCAGCATCTTTTAATTTCAAACGTAAGCACAGACAGCACTGCAGCCTTTGTCTGTATATTGTAAGTTCCTAACATGGAAAATACAATGTGCATTCTTTTTGCATGTAAGTAACTATGTTCCGTTTATTCTAAGAAAACTTTGAACACATGGAGACTTGCTAGGTAAACAAAAAAAGAATAGACACATACAAAAGACTACAGGAGGGAAATAGGAAGTGTAGACACTTCATGATAAAATAGCATCTGGAACACAGACAGGGAGTGGAAGCAGGACGTAAGGAAATGTAGACTCGCTCCAGGCTCTCAAAATTATGACCTGAAGGGAGAACAGGAGGATTGCAGATGCTGGAGGTCGGAGTCAAAAAGTGTGATGCTGGAAAAGCACAGCCAATCAAGCACCAGAAGAGCAGGAGAATCGGCATTTCGAGCATAAGCTCTTCATCAGGAATGTGAGGGAGGCCCAAGGGGTCAGAGATAAATGGGAGGGGGGATGGGGCTGGGGGGGAAAGGTGGCTGGAATGCGATAGGTGGTTGGAGGTGGTGGTGATAGGTTGGAGCTGATGTTGGAGTGGATACATAGAACAGAAGATGGATAAGTAGGACATATCAAGAGGGTGGTTCCAAGTTGGAGGTTCGGATCTGGGATAAGGTAGGGGAGGGGAAATGAGGAAACTCCTGAAACCGTGGGCGGCACGGTGGCACAGTGGTTAGCACTGCTGCCTCACAGTGCCAGAGACCCGGGTTCAATTCCCACCTCAGGCGACTGACTGTGTGCAGTTTGCACATTCTCCCCGTGTCTGGGTGGCTTTCCTCCGGGTGCTCCGGTTTCCTCCCACAGTCCAAAGATGTGCAGGTCAGATGAATTGCCATGCTAAATTGCCCGTAGTGTTAGGTTAGGTAAACGTATGGGTGGTTTGCGCTTCGGAGGGTCGGTGTGGACTTGTTGTGCCGAAGGGCCTGTTTCTGCATTGTAAGTAATCTAATCTAAACATTGATCTCATGTGGTTGGGGGCTTTCTTCCTTCAGGCATCAGGTGGCTAAAATCTGGTGGTGGAAGTGGCTCAGGACTTGCACGTCCTTGGTGGAGTGGCAGGGGGAGTTGAAGTTTTCGGCCACAAGGTAGTGGGGTTGTTTACTGCATGTCCCAGAGATGTTCTCGGAAGCATTCCGCAAGTTGGTGTCCTGTCTCCCCAATGTAGAGACCACCAGATCAGAAGCAACGGACACAGTAGATGATACGTATGGAGGTGTAGGAAAATCTCTGCCAGATGTGGAAGGATCATAGGATCCCTATAGTGCAGAACAGGCCATTTGGCCCAACACGTTCTCACTGACTCTCTGAAGAGTATTCAACCAGATCTATTCCTCAACCCTATTACTCTACATTTTCCTCTGACTAATGTGCCTAAACTACACATTGTGGGCAATTTCATCATGGCCAATTCATCTAACCTGAACAGCTTTGGATGCGGGAGGAAACTGGACACCCAAAGGAAACCCACACATAGACACAATGTGCAAACTCCACACAGTCGCCCAAGGCTGGAATCGAACCTGGGTCCTTGGCACTGTGAGGCAGCTATGCTAACCACTGAGTTACTGTGCTGATCCTCTGGGGCCTTAGATTGAGATAAGGGGCGAGGTGTGTGTGCAGGTTTCACACGTCCTGCAGTGGCAAGGTCCCAGGAGGAGAGGGTGGGTTGGTGGGGGCATGGACCAAACAGGGAAGTCTTGGGCAGAATGGTCTCTGCAGAATGCAGATCGGTTGGGGAGGGACATATATTTCTGATGGTGGGGCCTGTTTGTAGGTGGTGGAAATGGCAGAGGATGATGTGTTGTATCCGGAGGTTAGTGGGGTGAAAGGTGTGGACCAGGGGGTTCTGTCATTGTTGCGATTGGAGGGGTGGGGAATCAAGGGCAGGGAGTGGAGAAGATACGCTGGAGGGCATCATTGACTGCGTGGGAGGGAAAGTTGTGGTCCTTGAAGGAGCCGGCCATCCAGGAAGTTCTACGGTGGAATTGGTCCTCCCAGGAGCAGATGCAGCGGAGTCAGAGGAATAGGGAGTAAGCCCCCCATCAATCTACCCTCCACTCCTGGCAGCTTCCCTTGCCACCGCAGGAAGTGGAAAACCTGCCCTCACACCTCCCTCCTCACCTCCATCCAAGGATCCTTCTACATCCGGCAGAGATTTTCCTGCACCTGCACACACATCATCTACTGTTTCTGTTGCTCCCGATGTGGTCTCCTCTACATTGGGGAGACAGGATGCCAACTTGCAGAATGTTTCAGAGAACATGCCTGGTACACACACACTAAACAACACCACCACCCTGTGGCCAAACACTTCAATTTCCCCTTCCACTCCGCCAAGGACATGCAAGTCCTGGGCCTCCTCCACAGCCAGATTCAAGCAACCTGGTGCCTGGAAAACGCTTCATCTTGCACCTTTGGTCCCTCCAACCACAGGGGATCAACACTGATTTCACCAGTTTCCACATCTCCCCGACACCCACCTTATCCCAGATCCAACCCTCCAACGCAGCACAGCCCTTTTAATCTGTCCTGTCCATCATCTTTCCCACCTGTCCACTCCACCCTAAGCTCCGATCTATCACCATCACCACCTCCAAACAACTATCGCATTCCTAGCTAACTTCCCCCTAGCCCCAGCTCCAGTTCTCAGCCCCCTAGTGCCTCCCCGACATTCCTGAAGAGCTTATGTTCGAAATGTCGACTCTCCTGCTCCTTGGATGGTGCCTGGTCGGCTGTGCTTTTCCAGCACCCCACTTTTTTGACAAGTGAGAAATGGACAGACATGCAGAGAATACAGACTCAAAGAACATATACATGCAGAAAGCACAAGCAGACACTCAAATGCAGTATGCAGGAGTTACAGATACAGGTAAACAGCACAGCTGGACAAAACATATTGAGGATACAGGCAGACATACTGTCTGAACAGCTGCGCTTTTCCAGCGCCACACTTTTTGACTGTGATGGGAGAACAAGCCAGACAACGAAAAATGGACTGGTACCACAGTAAGGGAGAAAACATGGTCACATACAGAATAGCAACACTATAACAGCACGCACAAAAAATTCCAACAAACAGGAATACAGACACGTGCACACAGTACATGCAATAGTCTGGCAGTAACTGCGAAGAGAAATCAATGTTAACATTTCGGGTCCGGTGATGCGGAAGGATCACCGGACCCGAAATTTAACTCTGATTTCTCTCCACAGATACTGAGGCCTGCTAAGATTTTCCAGCAACTTTTGTTTTTGTTTGATTTACAGCATCCACAGTTCTTTCAGTTTATTTTTCACTTACAATGGGCTGTTACAGCAAGTATAAGCAGATGGAAAAACAGTAGACAAAAACATTGTGGAGAGCACAAACAGAGATGAACACAGTTGGACCTGAGGAAAGTGGGCATGTAGAGTCTATAATCAGTGATCCAAGGGACACAGATGTACAGAACACACAAATGGGATATGCATATGCAGAGTACAGACATGCACATAGAGCAGGACCCGTAAAAAGACAACACAATGGAAGAAAATACTGTGTTTATTGCTCTTTTTTAATAGTTAATTATACAGATTTATTTCTACTAAACAGTGCTCACAGTGGAGTCTAATGGTTTCATCTATGCAATCCATAACGTGAAACAGTAACAAAAACCCCCGCGATTTCCAGCTCAGTATAAATCCAACTACAGCCATCAACTCCTTCCAATAGGGTCTGACTACAGGCCCACTTCACTACAGGTATTTACACCATCAGGAGCAGAGAGACCTCCGATCCAGCACGCACACACGCACACACACAAACATGCACGAACAGGCTCACCGTTGTGCATGCTTTTTCACGTGCACACTCACACACACCTTTTCACATTCTCTCAATTACACAACCTCGTGCAGCAATTCTCAATAACCGTCTGGTATGAGCTTGTTACCCACCGCAGCCACGCCTCAGCACTCACCAGCATTCAGCGGTGCTCTCACCCCATCACCTCTTGTGCAGCACACGTTTATATGAACATGTGTACATACCCAGACCCCACTTCATTGGGACTCACCACCGTGCTCAGACACCTTTCACTCGGTGTGTACAGACACTCAGCTCTCCCCCCCCCCACAGCCAACATGTCTTTCTCTAAATGCTCTCCCTCTCATTGTCTCAGTGGCAACATCACTACTTTCTGATGGGGGTACAATATGGGATGCTTGTCTTTCAATCCTCTCAACCAACGGCCAACCCAGCCTCTGAGGGCCTCGGATCCCATAGCACTGAACCAACAGTATTGGCGGCTTGGGAGAATACCTTTCCCTTGCCGTGTTGGAGCTGCTTCCTCAGCAACCTGCCCTTTCATTGGAAAGGCGAGCACTCAGAACCCTAAGCCCCTCCTCAAGTATGAGCTTATAGACCCCGGCCCATTTCTTGTCCCTGGCCAACCCAGTGATCAGGAGCAGAACCCTTAGCTCATTTCCACTCACCCAGTGAGATCACCTGACAGCAATCAGTAAAGGCAAAAAACCTTGGTTTGGACTTCCCGTCTCCCTACGCTGAATCCATTTTGATCCTATGCAAGATGCCTCATCTCCTTGAAGCACAAGATACACACGTGTCTGCATGCACACACACTGTGACATGCTCCAGATTCACTCTAGTGACGCTCCAGGCAGTTGATAAGCTGCCTTGCGAACGCAGTGGTAAACTTCAAGCCTGGTCCATCTATCTCTGCTGCAACTTGCCCAGGAGAACGATCCAGACGCTGGGAGGGGGCTCCAACAGGACTCAGGGCTATGGCTGGAGGTCTCTCCACGGCTCTGGGGGAGGCTGTTGGGGATGCTGTCTGAGCAACGGGTTGGGCCAGGAGAGGGGAGGGTGTCTGGGTTTGAATAAAGATGCCCCTCTTCCGATCCACACATGTACACCGGTTAAGTTGAATTGAGGAGAGTCTCCCTCCTCCTCTGTCTGTCTGTCTCTCTGGTACCCGCCCCTTCCTCTGTCACATCGAGGGGAAGGGGTGGGCATGTTCCAAATGGCACGAGTCTGTCTCAGGGCGCACTGCAAGGGTCCAGAACGGTACACTCCGCACTCTCCGCCAGAGCCTCGGCGATAACCAACTCTGGGTGGCTTTTGCTCTTGTGAGCCACCACGCTGTCCTTCTTCTCAAACTTCTTCCCACACATGTTGCAGGAGAACTGGTAGTTAGCGTCCGCGTCATGTTTCTTCATGTGCCAGTTCAACGAGGCCTTCTGTCGGCAGGTGAAGCCACAGATCTCACACCTGGGAGGGAGGGACAGGACAGAGAGGCTGGTTAGCTGGGTAATCCAATATGGAGGACGGGAAAAAATTCTGGATGTAAGAGATGCTCCTTTTTTTTGAGGTATTTTAGATGCTGGAGGTGATTTCCTCAAATTCCAGGAGCAGCAATAACTGTTTTATATGCTGTTGCATTGCTTTGGAACTTTGGAAAAAAGAAGTCAAAAGAACAGCCGTTTTAAAAGGGAGAAGAACAGACAAAGGAAGCACATGGTGAGGTCATTGAGAGAGACAGAGAGAGAGAAGAGAGAGAGAGAGAGAGAGAGAGAGAATCTGAACAGTTACTGCCTTTGCCGTTTGAATTCATGTATCACTGGACAACGGAGTGTATCTGGGAAAATTAACAAACACTGAAATTCCCAACTTATCTTGGAGAATCTGATGGGTTAAGTTCACAGCACAGAATCAAATAAGTTAACCGTTGTTTTAAGTGTAGCCTACAGAGAATCTGCAGTAGTGAGTGGAGTGGGTTTTTTTTTGATGATGTGTTTTTGGAGATTTGTCTCTTGATTAAACTTAAAATATAAGCCATAACTATTAATTTAAACTAGGGTAGTGTTTGTAAATGAATAAGACGGGGTTAATTTCTGGGACTGTAGATTGTGAAAGAACAAAAAATGGCCTTTAATAGAGGGATATGTACTTCTTGACAGATGGGGGAGTTTAAAGAGAATTGAAGGGTTACTGCAGATTATATCTGCCATAATTGCTGTTGGCTGTTAATCTTATCAGATCAAATGGATCGGTTGGAGAGACAGTTAGAAGCAATGAGGAATTTGCAACAGCAACAGTATGTGATGGATGGCAGATAAAGTCACATAGATGGGTTAATTCCAGGAAGGGTAAGAGAGGTAGGCAGCTAGTGCAGGAGTCTTTTTTGGATATACCCATTTCAAACAGGTATGCCAGTTTGGAAAATGGAGGGGTGATGGATTCTCAGGGGAACGTAGCACGAACAGCCAAGTTTCTGGTATTGAGACTGGCTCTAATGCAACGAGTGGTACGTCGGTTTCCAAGAGATCAATTGTGTTAGGGGACTCTCTCGTCCGAGGTACACACAGGCGTTTCTGTGGCCAGCAGCGAAAAAGAAGAATGGTGTGTTGCTTCCCTGGTGCCAGGATCAAGACACGGTGCAGAATGTTCTCACGGGGGAGAGAGGCCAGCAAGAGGTCATTGTCAACATTGGAACTAACGACATGGGAAGAGAAAAGGTCGAGATTCTGAAGGGAGATTACAAAGAGCTAGGCAGGAATTTAAAAAGGAGGTCCTCGAGAGTAGTAATATCTGGGAAATTTGCTAGAGCTGCTCAGAAGGATTTAAACTAGTAAGGTGGTAGGGTGGGACCCAGGGAGATAGTGAGGAAAGAGATCAATCTTAGACTGGTACAGTTGAGAACAGAAGCGAGTCAATCAGGGCAGTTAGGGATAAGGTAGGATTAATAAATTAAACGGCATTTATTTCAATGCAAGGGGCCTAACAGGGAAGGAAGATGAACTCAGGGCATGGTTAGGAACATGGGACTGGGATATCATAGCAATTACGGAAACATGGCTCAGGGCAGGACTGGCAGCTGAATGTTCCAGGATACAAATGCTACAGGAAGGATAGAAAGGGAGGCAAGAGAGGAGGGGGACTGGCGTTTTTGATAAGGGATAGCAGGATGTACCTACTGGAGAAGGTGCAAAACTTGACCTACCCTTGGGAAATAAGGCAGGGCAGGTGTCTGAGGTGTCAGTGGGGGAGAACTTTGGGGCCAGCGACAATAATTCTATTAGATTTAAAATAATGATGGAAAAGGAGAGACCAGATCTAAAAGTTGAAGTTCTAAATTGGAGAAAGGCCAATATTGATGGTATTCGGCAAGAACTTTCAAAAGCTGATTGGGGGCAGATGTTCACAGGTACAGAGACGGCTGGAAAATGGGAAGCCTTCAGAAATGAGATAACGAGAATCAAGACAAAGTATCTTCCTGTTAGGGTGAAAGGAAAGGCTGGGTAGGTGTAGGGACTGCTGGATGACTAAAGAATTTTGAGGGTTTGGTTAATAAAAAGGAAGCATATGTAATGTATAGACAGGAAAGATGGAGTGAATCCTCAGAAGAATACAAAGGAAGTAGGAGTATACTTAAGAGGGAAATCAGGAGGATAAAAATGGGACATGAGATAGCTTTGGCAAATAGAATTAAAGAGAATTCAAAGAGTTTTTACAAATACATTACGCAAAAAGGGTAACGAGAGAGACAATAGGGTCCCTCAAACATCAGCAAGGCGACCTTTGTGTGGCGCCGCAAAAATGGGGGAGATACTAAATGAATATTTTGCATCAGTATTTACTGTGGAAAAGGATATGGAAGATATAGACTGTAGGGAAATAGATGGTGACATCTTGCAAAATGTCCATACTGCAGAGCAGGAAGTGCTGGATGTCTTGAAACAGGTAAAGGTGGATAAATCTCCAGGATCTGATCAGGTGCACCCGAGAACTCTGGGAAGCTGGAGAAGTGATTGCTGGGCCTCTTGCTGAAATATTTGTATCATCGATAGTCACAGTGAGGTGCTGGAAAACAGGAGGTTGATTAACGTGGTGCCACTGTTTAATAAGGGTGGTAAGGACAGGCCAGGGAACTACAGACCAATGAGCCTGATGTCGGTGGTGCGCAAGTTGTTGGAGGGAATCCTGAGGGACAGGATGTACACATATTTGGAAAGGCAAGGACTGATTAGGGACAGTCACAATGGCGTGGGAAATCATGTCTCACAAACTTGATTGAGTTTTTTGAGGAAGCAACAAAGAGGATTGATGAGGGCAGAGCGGTAGATGTGATCTATTTGGACATCAGTAAAGCATTCGACAAGGTTCCCCATGGGAGACTGATTAGCAAGGTTAGATCTCACGGAATACAGGGAGAACTAGCCATTTGGATACAGAACTGGCTCAAAGGGAGAAGACAGAGGGTGGTGGTGGAGGGTTGTTTTTCAGACTGGAGGCCTGTGACCAGTGGAATGCCACAAGGATCGGTGTTGGGCCCTCTACATTTCGTCATTTACATAAATGATTTGGATATGAGCATAAGAGATACAGTTAGTAAGTTTGCAGATGACACCAAAATTGGAGGTGTAGTGGACAGTGAAGAAGGTTACTTCAGATTACAACAGGATCTTGACCAGATGGGCCAATGGGCTGAGATGTGGCAGATGGAGTTTAATTCAGATAAAAGCGAGGTGCTGCGTTTTGGGAAAGCAAATCTTACAGGACTTATACATTTAATGGTAAGGTCCTAGGGAAGTGTTGCTGAACAAAGAGACCTTGGAGTGCAGGTTCATAACTCCTTGAAAGTGCAGTCGCAAGTAGATAGGATAGTGAAGGCGGCGTTTGGTATGCTTTCCTTTATTGGTCAGAGTACGAAGTACAGGAGTTGGGAGGTTATGTTGCGGCCGTACAGGACATTGGTTAGGCCACTGTTGGAATATTGCAATTCTGGTCTCCTTCCAATCGGAAACATGTTGTGAAACTTGAAAGGGTTCAGAAAGGATTTACAAGGATGTTGCCAGGGTTGGAGGGTTTGGGCTATAGGGAGAGGCTGAACAGGCTGGGGCAGTTTTCCCTGGAGCATCGGAGGCTGAGGGGTGACCTTATAGAGATTTATAAAATTATGAGGGACATGGATAGGGTAAATAGGCAAAAACCTTTCCCTGGGGTCGGTGAGTCCAGAACTAGAGGGCATAGGTTTAGGGTGAGAGGGAAAAGATATAAAAGAGACCTAATGGGCAACCTTTTCACACAGAGGATGTGGAGGACACTGATATAATTGCACCATTTGGATAGGTATATGAATAGGAAGGGTTTGGAAGGAGATGGGCCGCGTTCTGGCAGGTGGGACTAGATTGGGTTGGACCGAAGGGTTTGTTTCCGTGCTGTACGTCTCTATGACTCTATACACTCGAGATACGGAGGGCAGAAGGGGGCAGGAAGCCAATCAGAGTCATACAGCACAGAGAAAAAGGCCTTTCATCGCAATTTGGCCATGCCCATGAAGTAGTTTGGTCCGTATCCCTCTACCCTTTCCTATTCACATTTCTGTCCAAATGTCTGCCAACTGTAACCTACCTCTACCACTGCCTCTGGCAGCTCGTTCCATATGCGCATCACCCTCTGCGTGCAAAAAGTTGCTCCTTAGATTCCTTTTAAATCTCACCCCCCTCACCTTACAACCTATGCCCTCTACCCTACCCTTGGGGAAATATTGCCTATTCACCTCATGATTTTGTAAATGTCTGTAAGGTCCTTCCTTAACCTGATATGCCCTACTGAAAAAAAAGACCAAGGCAAAAATGAGGACTGCAGATGCTGGAAATCAGTGTCTAGATTAGAGTGGTGTTGGAAAAGCAGAGCAGGTCAGGGAGCATTCGAGGAGCAGGAAAATCGACGTTTCGGGCAATAGCCCTTCATCAAGAATGAAGGCAGGGAGCATCCAGGGTGGAGAGATAAATTGGAGGGGGGGTGAATGAGGAAACTGGTGAAGTCCACACTGATGCCCTGGGGTTGAAGTGTTCTGAGGCAGAAGATGACGAGTTCTTCCTGCAGGCGGCGGTTGGTGAGGGAGTGGTGGTGGAGGAGGCCCAGGGCCCGCATGTCCTCAGCAGAGTGGGAGGGGGAGTTGAAATGTTGAGCCATGGGGCAATGGGGTAATTGTGCGGGTGTCCTGGAGATGTTCCCCCAGCCGACCCAGCCTCTCCTTATAACTCAAACTCCCCAAACCCCAGTAAAATCCTTGTAAGTCTTCTTTTGCACCTGTTCCAGCTTAATAACATCCTTCCTATTGTGGTCAGGTTATTGTAGAAGGTAGACGATGAAGGAGAATTGGAAGCTGGGGTCGGGGGGAGTTGGTTTCACAGGCAGAATGCTGAGCTAGAGAGGAGCTGAAAAGCGAAAGGGTTTGGCGCAGACTGGGCAACAGTGGTGACCAGAAGAGAAAGGAGGTGCAAAGCAGGGAGGACATGGTGACAGAGGGGGAACTTACAAGAGAGTAGGAAGGAGAGAGTGCATGGAAATAACAGGGTTGAATGAAAATGGCAGCAGGTTCAGGGGCAGAAAGAGAGAGTGAGAGTGGGATGGTGGGGTCGGGGGAGGGAAACTGAGCTCTGGAACTCTGCACAAGTCTTTGGTACTTACTGCAGCGGCTTCTCTCCTGTGTGGATCATTCTATGAACGGCCAAATTATGAGAACTCTTAAAGGCACGGGCACAATACTCGCAGATATAATCCCGCTGATCTGTCAGACACAAACAGAATGATCAAGGACAACAGGCAAGGGACAGAGAGAATATCATGTCAGACAAGCAGCAGAGATGATTGCAGCAACACAGAATGATGATTGGTCATACAGAGGAAACAAAGTCAGCATACAGGTATCAATTTCAAGTCTGAATGTTGCAACCGATGAAGTTTCAACACTGGGGCGCCGCTAATTCCATTCCACGTCTGCTGGTGAAACAAGGATGGGTGGGGATATCGGCGCAGAGGAGGGGACAAAGGGAAAGAACAGCTGAAGTTCAGACTCGTCTGGCGAGAGAAACTGCTCTATGTGTTCATGAACGTGCCGGTGTAGCGAGGAGTCAGGAAGGGCAGATCCAAGAAAAGATATCGGGTTTCTGTGACAGCAAGGATTTTAGGAGGAGTTAAGGTGGATCATCCACTCTACTGTTCTGGTGGATGATGGTTGCACTGGTCCTGGAGTCCATCTAACAGGAATGGGAGCCTGGAGATGAAAATTTTCTATTGGCACTCATGACTGGATGTGGCAGGACTGGGGAGTCCTGAACCGACCTGTTCACTTGCCTGACATTAGCGTACGATCGAGTTTAGATAGTGGAGTAGTCACAGTGTCACTGAACTAGTAAAACAGCGAATGTTCCAGGGAAATGGGGTCAAACCACAGCAACTAGTGGAATTTCAAGTCGATCGATAAATCTGGAATTAGAAGCTCAGTAATGATGACCATGAAAAGATCATTGACTCCTGCCAAACTGCATCTGGTTCACCAATGGCCTTTGAAAGGAGGAAAGCCGCAATCCTTACTGGTCTAGCATAGATGTAGGTACAGATCCGCAGCAATGTGACTGACTCTCAACTGTGAAACTGCCCAGCAACCCACTTGGTACCAGGATAATTGGGGATGTAAATCAGATGCCAGTCTTAACAGCAACACCCATTGTCCACAGAGAGGGAGGGAGAGAGAGAGAGAGAGAGAGAGAGAGAGAGAGAGAGAGAGAGAGAAAGGGAGAAAGAGAGAAAGAAAAGAAAGAAAGAAATGCTGCTTCTATTGTTCAGCTGACATGTTGTCCTGTGTTGTACCTTCATCAGATTGGCAGCTCATTCTAAAACTCTGCCTGATACTACAGATAGCACCTTCCACACACTTGCCTGAATTAGGATTGATCCCCGCACCCCCCCCTCCCACCACCATTTGATGGCAATATGGAATGAAGGATGTGCCAAAGTCAGAAACTTATGGACTGTGGAGGTAACCTTTCTGCTGCTGAGCTTTAAGATGCACCATCTGTTATATCCTATTTAACGTGTTGGCAGTGCCACACAATATGAAGGACGGGGCCCTCAGTGTAAAGACAGGACTCCTTGTCCACAAGCACAGGCTCCTAACAATTCCATCATCATTAGAAGTACCTGCAAGTAGTAGTTTGTTGGGGACAAGCTCATCTGTGTTTTCTCTCATTTTGGCTCTCTCATGATCTAATACGACAGATAGATCCTTCAGGATTCAGCTAGGTTACTCAATATTGGTGCCACCAAACCACTCTTGCAATGAAGTACCCATGCTCAGAACACATTTGGTTCGTGCTACCCTCCACTCTTCCTCCAAGTACTGTTCAACATGGAGGAGTGCTGAGCCAGTAATAGGGAAGAGAGGGTGGGAGAAGAGGAGTTGGGCTTCTCTGCCCACATTTTACCTAATGTTTAGAGTCGTGGTGCTGTACAATACAGAAACAGACCCTTTGGTCAAACCTGTCCATGCCAACCCAATATCCTAAATTAATCTAGTCCCATTTGCCAGCACTTGGCCTATATCCCTCTGAATCCTTCCTTTTCATATACCCACTCAGATTCCTTGAAAATGTTGTAATTGTACCAACCACCACCACTTCCTCTGACGGCACATTTCGTACACTTACCCCACACTGCGTGAAAAAGTTACCCCTTGGGTCTCTTTTACTATCTTTCTCCTCTCACCTTAAATCTGTGCCCTCTAGTTGCTGACTGCCCCAAGACAGGGGGAAAGACCTTGTCTGTTTACCATGTGCATGCCCCTCATGATTTTATAAACTTCCCTAAGGTCACCCCTCAGCCTCCTGACAATAATGAGACTACGTGGGTCTGCAGTGAAGACATTCCCAGGGATGACGCAGGCGCCAAGGATTTTGGCTGGAAGGCATGTCTCAGTAGGTGTTACTGATCTGCAGACCAACAGCTCCTGAGATTGACGCAAAACCCCCCCAGAACGTGAGGGCAACTTGAACGAATCGCTGAGGTTAGGCATTCCTTTCTCAGTTCTGATACCAGTGCCTAGATTAATGTTGGGCGCTGTAGTCTTCTGCAGGGATTGTATAACTGAGTGGCTTGCTGGCCTATTTCAGAGGGCAGCCAAGAGCAACCACACCACTGTGGTCTGGAATCACATTGAAGTCCAACTGAGTAAAAACAGCAGATACTCTCCCCTCACATTAATGAGGTAAATGTGCTTTTATCTCAATCCACTGTCATCATTACTGGTCCTAGATTTTTCTCCTGAATTTATTTATTGAACTGAAATTAACAAATTTCTTCAGCCACGATTTATCGAGATCATTAGTCTAAAACCCCCCCAGAACGTGAGGGCAACTTGAAAGAATCGCTGAGGTTAGGCATTCCTTTCTCAGTTCTGATACCAGTGCCTAGATTAATGTTGGACGCCGTAGTCTTCTGCAGGGATTGTACAACTGAGTGGCTTGCTGGCCTATTTCAGAGGGCAACCAAGAGCAACCACACCACTGTGGTCTGGAATCACATGGAAGTCCAACTGAGTAAAAACAGCAGATACTCTCCCCTCACATTAATGAGGTAAATGTGCTTTTATCTCAATCCACTGTCATCATTACTGGTCCTAGATTTTTCTCCTGAATTTATTTATTGAACTGAAATTAACAAATTTCTTCAGCCACGATTTATCGAGATCATTAGTCTACTGGTTGGCTAGTTCAGTTACATAACACGATCCTACCGCACTGGCTGTGGCGTTGAGTTCATTGCTGATTAAGTTCATTTTGACTTGGACTGAAATGACCGAATGGGTTAGAATGTGGTATAATTCAGTATAATTCCAATGACACCTGTGCAACTTCTGCCTTGGTTGCTTAGCTTCTGAATAATGCAGGATCCAGAATATGAACCTGAAAACAGAGCCTCTCGCAGTCTGCAAAACAGGGTTCCATACAGACTCAGGCCTTAACACTTGGCAACGACACTCCACCCCCTCCCTCACACTAGCCAACTATTGATTCCGTGCCCACCCGCGATTGCTGGTACATACCCGAGTGGTGCTTTGTGTGCCGTAGCAGCTGCTTCTGAAGTCGGAAAAGCCGGCCACAGGATGGGTGTGGACACACGTACTTCTTCTTCAGCATGTGCTGATACCTCATGTGATGCTGAAAGAGGTTGACACACATTATCACCAGCCTGAAGTACAAGGTTAACACGACAAATCCATTACACAAGACCACAATGCAACATCCCACGCACAGCTGTAACAGTAACTCACCGTGACACGAGGAGGAGACATGCACAATGCAACTTTATATCGCACAAGGAGCAACTATAACGCCAACTAACAGCAACACACTCAATAAGGCAACACACACTGAGACGATAGTTTAACAGCAAGTCACTACCACAGAAGGATGGACATATATAACCACATTCACAAAAGACTATATGAATTCATTTACCAGCAGAGTGACACTGTACTGCTGGTCTAGATTTTACATCAATCTTACAGCATGCAGTTTAACAGTTTAACAAGCACCACTTGGTATGATGTGTGTCTGTTCGTGTCTGTGTTTGCCTTCGCATCTCTGCCTGTGTCTTGACCTGTGTGTGTGTGCCTGTGCATCTCTGCCTCCCCCTGCCTGTGTGTGTGTGTGTGTGTGTGTGTGTGTGTGTGTGTTTGTTCGCGCGCGTGCTTGTGTGCAATCCACAACTTGAACAGATGACTTGTCCAATATTCAGGTAGGGACACTAATCCCGGTTTCAGAGCTTTTTCCTTTTGAATCACACCTTAAACAAGAGGGAAAGTGAACCTTCAAATTTCTGAGGAAGCAAACAGCTTGAAACCACATTAAAAAGACCAGTACTTCAATTATACAGGGATGGTGGGTGACTTTGCCCAGGGAAAACTGTCCCAATCAAACACTCAATAAAATAATCAATAATGGAAGGGTTTTTTTTTGGGGGGGGGAGGGGGAGGTTGGTGGGAGAAATGGGGAGGCAACACCAGAGAATGATTGCCCCTGGATTTGAGACAGACAGAACATGCAGTGATCCTGCTTCTCCCCAGCTCCTCCCAATCACTGACTCCCTCTCCATCACGGTGAAGCAGCAATTTTGATTGGTCCCACAATGTCATGGAGACCTAACTAAAAGGGAGGGGAAGGTAGATGGCTGCAGCTACTGGGGCCCAAATTTCCACCATGATTGGGCAGAGCTTATCGTTCTACTGGTCATCCTGGCACCACCTAATTCTGTTTAGGTATTTTGACTTGTCGCTCGAGGGTTGAGTGAGTACGTATTTGGTTTGCCGCCTATATCTGCCACAAAGTCAAGGGTGAGCTTGAAGATTGTTCACCGAGAAAGGACTTTAAACTACATTTACACTGATTACATTCTCCATCGACAACTTGTCTCATTTCAACAACAAATCTCTTTCACTAAGTTCCTTTTACATTGTTACTTAAAATCTGATTCTCTTAATCCTGAACTTCATTTAGTTTTGTTCATTCCTGTTAATTGGCTTCTTGCAAAGTAGTTAGAATTCTCAGTTTGGAAGCAAGTATGGAGACTTACTGGTAGTAAATTAACATATGTATCTTATTTACAGATATTTAGTTGATATTAATACATTTAGTACGTATGTATACATCTTTGGTTATTATGCTGAAGATGAAAAGTCTAAAACAATACAAAGTCATGTCACTGGTATGACTACACGATTTGATAAACAGTAGTGAGAATGAAAGTGAGAAGGAGCTCTTGGGGAAAATTGCAAGGAAAATAAAGATAGACCCTTGTAAAAGACGCAGAAGCATCTAAACTCGGATCACGGTGTGAAATACTGCAGGTGGGCTACAGGAAATAAATCCCAGAGTGCAGCTCTTTCTGTGCCTTCAAAGTAATTGACTGACTAAACAGTGCACAGGGTTGTCCCCAGAGTTTGGAAAAAGTAGTAGCTGGAGGATCCAAGCCATCAGGGCGATGAAGAGCTGAGCTGGGCTGCTTCTGGAGAAGTCGCGATCGTGGTGAAAACCATGGCCATCTCAGGATGGTTGGGAGCGCCCATCCGCTTGGAATTACAGCTAAATTCTTGAACAAGGAGCGAGCTAGAATTCTGAGGAAGTTTAAACCATAAGGCTTAGCATAAGTTGGCCATTTAGCTTTTGAGGGCTCCTCTGCCATTCAATGGGATCATGGTTGATCTGATAATCCTCAACTCCACTGTTTTGCTCTTTCCCAATAACCTTTGTTCCCTGACTGAAAAATTGATCTCAGCATTGAACACACTGAAGGACCGAGCCTCAGCCACCTTCTGCGGTAGCGAATTCCACAGATTTAATACCCTCAGCAAGTAAATTCCTTATCTGTCTCTTCAGTGAGAGACCATTTATTCAGAGACTATGATCTCTGGTCTTAGACACTCCCACAAGGGGAAGCAACTTATCTCTAACTACCCTGTCAAGTTTCCTACGAATTTTGCATGGTTCAATAAGGTCACTTTTTAAATTCCAATCAAACTTTTTTAAGACAGTCCCTCCACACCAGGTATCAGCCAAATAGACAGCATCCAATGCCAGTTGAATATTCAGTTCTCCGTTTGAATAATAGTCAACTTATTTATTCTTCCAGCCAAAGTGTATAAACTCACATTTCCACACATTACTCCCTATCTACCAAGATTTTTTCCCCACTCACTTAACCTGTCCACATCCATCCTTTAAATCCTCATCGCTGGCCTCCCAAACTGTTTTTTTTTCAGGCCATTCACAAACTCAGGAAGAGTACATTCACTTTTCTCATTCAAGTCATTTCTATTTATTCTAAGTGAGTGTTGTGCTAGCACTGATTCTTGTGGTACTCCACTAGTTCGATCTTTATGTCTTCATTGTCTACAAGAATAGTGCCAAAAGACTGGAGGATAGTAAACGTTGTCCTCTTGTTCAAGGAGAGTAGAGACAACCCTGGTAATTATAGACAAGTGAGCCTTACTGCAGTTGTGGGTAAAGAGATAGGATTTAATCATCACCTAAAGAGAAATAAGTTGATTAGGAATAGTCAACAAGGTTTTGTGAAGGGTAGGTCGTGCCTCACAAACTTTATTGAGATCTTTGAGATGGTGACCAAATAGGTGGATGAGGGTAAAGCGGTTGACGTGGTGTATTTGGATTTCAGTAAGGCATTTGAGAAGGTTCACCATGGTAAGCTATTGCACAAAATACAGAGACACAGGATTGACGGTGATTTAGCGGTTTGATTCAGAACTTGGCTAGCTGAAAGAAGACAGAGGGTGGTGGTTGATGGGAAATATTCATCCTTGAGTTCAGTTACTACTGGTGTACAGCAAGGATCTGTTTTGGGGCCACTGCTGTTTGTCATTTTTATACATGATCCAGATGAGGGCGTCGAAGGATGTGTTAGTAAATTTGCGGATATCACGAGGGTCGGTGGAGTTGTGGATAGTGCAGAAGGATGTTGCAGGTTACAGAGGGACATAGATATGCTGCAGAGCTGGGCTGAGAGGTGGCAAATGGAGTTTAATGCGGGAAAGTGAGAGGTGATTCTTCGGAAAGAGCAACAGCAATAAGAGTCTGGGCTAATGGTAAGATTCTTGGTACTGTAGATGAGCAGAGAGATCTTGATGTCCTTGTGCATAGATTCTGAAAGTTGCCACTCAAGTTGATGGGGCTGTTAAGAAGGCATACAGTGTGTTCACTTTTATTGGTAGAGGGATTGAGTTTTGGAACCAAAAGGTCATGCTGCAGCTGTACAAAACTCAGGTGCGACCGCGTTTGGATTATTGTATACAGTTCTGGTCACCGCATTATAGGAAGGATGTGGAAGCTTTGGAAAGGGTTCAGAGGAGACTTACTAGGATGTTGCCTGGTATATGAAGAAAAGCTGAGGGACTTGCGGCTGTTTTCAATAGAGAGAGAAGGTAGAGAGGTGACTCAATTGAGACATACAAGATAATCAGAGGGTTAGATAGGGTGGACAGTGAAACCTTTTTTTCCATTGGATGGTGATGGCTAGCACAAGGGGACATAGTTTTAAATTAAAGGGTGATAAATATAGGACAGACGTCAGAGGTAGTTTCTTTAGTCAGAGTAGTAGGGGCGTGGAACACACTGCCTGCAACAGTAGTAGACTCGCCAATTTCAATGGCATTTACATGATCACTGGATAAACATATGGATAACAATGGAATCGTGTAGGATAGATGGGCTTCAGATTGGTTCCACAGGTTGACGCAACATCGAGGACCGAAGGGTCTATACTGCGCTGTCATGTTTTATGTAGTTTATAGATTGCTTTCTGAGATGACCTGCCCTGCTTACCCCAACTCTATGTCTTCCGTTATTAAGCCAATCCTCTCTCCACGCTATGTACTATCTCCAACACACTTATTTATGAAGAAGCCAAAGGTGTGGTACTTTATTAAACACCTTCTGAAAATCCAAGTGCATCGCATCCACTGCTTCCCTGTGTCTCTCCTGCTAGTTACCTTGTTCAAGAACTCTAATAAATTAGTCAGGCATTATTTCTCTTGCAAGAAGCCACACTCACCCTGCTTGATTATACAAATATGCACTTCTAAATGCTGTAATATTACATCCTTTATGTTTTAACATTTTCCCTATAACAGACATTAAGCTAACTGACCCACAATTTTTTTTTCCTTCTTTGCTTATTGAACAGAAGTGGCAGCTTTCTAATCCTCTGGGACTTTCCAAGAATCAAAGGATTCCTGAAAGCTTAATACCAGTGCATCGACAATCTCGGTTGCGACTTCTTTCAATATCTTAAAATGTATCCTATCAGGTTCCATGGGACTTATCAGCCTTTAGCCCCATTAGTTTCCTTCCCACTTTTTCTCTAATATTAGTTATTGTATTTATTTCCTCTCCTTCTTTTGGCTGTTGATTACTTAGAAATTTTGGAATGCTATTCATGTCTCCTACTATGAAGACTAATGCAAAGTATTTGCTCAACTTACCTGCTATTCCCTAATCCCCATTATTTCCCCAACCTTGTTCTTTAAAGGGCCTATGTTCACTTTAGATTGCTGCCTACAAAGAACAAAGAAAACTTACAGCCCAGGAACAAGCCGTTCAGCCCTCCAAGCCTGAGCCGCTCCAAATCTACTGTCGAAACCTGTCGCCCAATTCCTAAGCAGCTGTATCCCTCTGCTCCTCACCTACTCATGCATCTGTCCAGCTCACATGTCTGGATTGAACTCCATGTGCCACTTTTCCGCCTAACTCCCCAGTCTATTTATGTTCTCCTGTATTCTCTGACAGTCCCTTATGCTTTCTGCTATTCCACCAATCTTCGTGTCATCTGCAAACTTGCTGGTCATATCAATAGTGCCCTCTTCCAGATCATTTATGTATATCACAAACAACAGTGGTCCCAGCACTGACCCCTGTGGAACACCAATGGTCATGAATCTACCGTGCCTGCCTCTACCACCTCTGCCAGCAACGCATTCCAAACACCCACCACCCTCTGTGTAAAGTACTTGCCGTGTGTATCCCCTTTAAACTTTTCACCAATCACCTTGAAAACGTGACCTCTCGTTATTGAATTCTTCACCCTGGGAAAAAGCTTGTCTCTATCTACCCTGTCTATACCCCTCATGATTTTGTAAACCTCAAACAGGTCCCCCCTCAATCTCCTTTTTTCTAATGAAAACCAACCTAACCTATTCAACCTCTCTCCATAGCTAGCACCTTCCATACCAGGCAACATCCTCGTAAACCTTCTCTGCACCCTCTCCAAGGCATCCACATCCTTTTGGTAACCAGAACTGTACACAGTGTTCTAAATGCAGCCAAACCAATATCTTTGTACAATTTTAAAATGACCGGTCAGCTCTTATGCTCAATAGTAAGAGGTAAAAACAATGACTGCAGATGCTGGAAACCAGATTCTGGATCAGTGGTGCTGGAAGAGCACAGCAATTCAGGCAGCATCCGAGGACAGGCAAAATCGACGTTCCTGATGAAGGGCTTTTGCCCGAAACATCGATTTTGCCTGTCCTCGGATGCTGCCTGAATTGCTGTGCTCTTCCAGCACCACTGATCCAGAATCTTATGCTCAATACACCGTCCAATGAAAGCAAGCATACTATATTGTCTTCTTGACCATTCTATCCACCTGTGCAACCTTCAGGTTACAATGGACCTGAACTCCCAGATTTCTCTGCTCATCAACTTTTCCCAAGGCTCTTCTGTTCATTGTATAATTTGCTCTAGAATTAGGCTTGCCCAAATGCATCACCTCACACTTGTCTGAATTGAACTCCATCTGCCACTTTTCCGCCTAACTCTCCAGTCTATTTATGTTCTCCTGTATTCTCTGACAGTCCCTTATGCTTTCTGCTACTCCACCAATCTTCGTGTCATCTGCAAACTTGCTGATCATACCAACAGTGCCCTCTTCCAGATCACAAACAACAGTGGCCCCAGTACTGACCCCTGCGGAAGACCACAGGTCACCTTTCTCCATTTCGAGAAACTCCTTTCAACGACTACTGTCTCCTGTTGCTCAACCAGTTCTTTATCCACCTAGCTAGAACGCCCTACACACCATGTGACTTCACTTTCTCTATTATTTTACCATGGGGAACCTTATCAAACGCCTTACTAAAGTCCACGTATACGACATCAACAGCCCTTCATCTATCAACTTGGTCACTTCCTCAAATAACTCTACTAAGTTGCTAAGGCACGATCTCCCCAGCACAAAACCATGCTGCCTATCACTGATAATCCCATTCTTTTCTAAATATAAATAGATCCTATCCCCGAGTACCTTCTCCAGCAACTTTCCCACCACTGACGTCAGGCTCACTGGTCTGTAGTTACCCGGAATATCCCTACTACCCTTCTTGGACAGGGGGACAACATGAGCAACCTTCCAGTCCTCTGGCACCTCACCTGTTTTAAACCTTTTCTAGTTTAACAACATCTTTCCAATAGTAGGGTGACCAGAACTGAACGCAGTATTCGAGAAATGCTTCACCAATGTCTCTTACAGCAGAAACATGATGTCCCAAACTCCTTTGGTCAATGCTCTGACCAACAAAGGCAATTGTTGGATAATTGCACAGGCCGAGGCTTCTTGATTATAACCCCAGGGTGCTCAGGTGTGCCTCAAGGAGCGGAGGAGCCTCAGCCCTTGATCTTTGTCCAACAGGTATGAGATTCTTACTCCCTGTATGGATGAGGAAAAGGGCTATTCTGAATTAGTGCTATGTAATGAGTCAGACTTTATAAAAGATCTTAAAGTAAGAGAACACTTAGGAGGCAGCGATGATAATATGGTAGAGTTCAGTCTGCAGTTTGAAAGAGAGAAGGCAAAATCGGATGTTATGGTGTTACAGTTAAATAAAGGTAGTCACATGGGCATGAGAGAGGAACTGACGAAAATCGACTGGAAGCAGAGCCTAGTGGGGAAGACAGTACAGCAACAATGGCAGGAGTTTCTGGGTGTAATTGAGGACATAGTACAGAGGTTCATCCCAAAGAAAAGAAAGATTATCCGGGGAGGGAGAGGAGACAACCATGGCTGACAAAGGAAGTCAGGAAATGTATCACAGAAAAAGAGAGAGCCTATAAAGTGTCTAAGAGCACTTGGAAATCAGAAGATTGGGAAGACTACAAAAACAAACAGAAAATAATAAAGAGAGAAATGAGAAAGGATGGGATCAACTACGAAGGTAAGTGAGCCAGTAATATTAGAAGTGGTAGTAAAAGTTTATTTCAATACATGAGAAACAAGCGAGGGGCAAAAGCAGAAATTGGGTTGCTCCAAATTGATGCAGGAAGGCTAGTGATGGGAGATAAGGAAATAGCTGAAGAACTTAATAAATATTTTGTGTCAGCGTTCACAGTGGAAGACATGAGTAATATCCCAAGAATTAAGGAGTGTCAAGAGGCAGAGTTGAGTATGGTAGCCATTACAAAAGAGAAAAAGTGTTAGAAATGCTGAAAGGTCTAAAAACTGATAAATCTTCTGACCCCGATGGGCTATATCCTAGAGTTCTGAGGGAGGTGGCTGAGGAAATAGCGGAGGCGTTGGTTATAATCTTTCAAAAATCACTGGAGTCAGGGCAAGTCCCAGATGATTAGAAAATCACTGTTGTAACCCCCTTGTTCAAGAAAGAATCAAGACAAAAGATGAAAAAATTACAGGTCGAATAGTCTAACCTCAGTTGTCAGTAAAATTCCAGAATCCATTGTTAAGGATGAGATTTTTAAATTCTTGGAAGTGCAGGGTCAGATTATAACAAGTCTGCATGGATTTAATAAGGGGAGGTTGTGCCTGACCAACCTGTTCGAATTCTTTGAAGAGATAACAAGCCAGTTAGACCAGGGAAACTCAGTGGATGTTATCTACCTCGACTTCCAAAGAGCCTTTTATAAGGTGCCTCACAGGAGGCTGTTGAGTAAGGCGAGGGCCCATGGTGTTCGAGGTGAGCTACTGGCATGGATTGAGGATTGGCTGTCTGACAGAAGGCAGAGAGTTAGGATACAATGTTCTTTATCAGAATGACAACTAGTGACAAGTGGTATCCTGCAGGGTTCAGTGTTGGGCGCAGCTGTTCACGTTATATATTAATGATAGGGATCAAGGGGGCATTCTGGCGAAGTTTGCTGATGATACGAAGTTAGGTGGACAGACCGGTAGTTCTGAAGTGGTGGGGAGGCTGCAGAAAGAATCAGACAGTTTAGGAGAGTGGTCGAAGAAATGGCTGATGAAATTTAACGTGAGCAAATGCAGGGTCTTGCACTTTGGAAAAAAGAAGACAGGCATGGACTATTTTCTAAATGGTGAGAAAATTCCTAAAGCCAAAGTACAAAGGGATCTGGGAGTGCTAGTCCAAGGTCGACTTGCAGGTTGAGTCCGTGATTAAGAAAGCAAATGTAATGCTGCCATTTACCTCAGGAGTGTTGGAATGTAAAAGCAGCGATGTGCAACTGGGACTTTATAAAGCTCTGGTTAGGCCCCATTTAGAATAGTGGGTCCAGTTTTGGGCCCCACACCTCAGGAAGGACACACTGGCACTGGAGCATGTTCAGCGGAGATTCACACGGATGATCCCTGGAATGGTAGACCTAACATACAATGAACGGCTGAGGATCCTGGGATTGTATTCATTAGAGTTTAGAAGGTTGAAGGCAGATCTAATAGAAACTTACAAGATAATGCATGGCTTACAAAGGGTGGGTGCTGGGAATTTGTTTCCGTCAGGATCCGTGGGCACAGCCTTAGAATTAGAGGGGGTCAATTTAAAACGGAAATGAGGAGACATTTCATCAACCAGATAGTGGTGGGCCTGTGGAATTCATTGCCATGGAGCGCAGTGGAGGCCGGGACATTAAACGCCTTCAAGGCAGAGATTGAAAAATTCTTAATCTCGCAAGGAAGTAAGGGATCCAGGGATAGTGTGGGTAAGTTGCATTGAAATGCCCATCACCATGACTGAATGGCGGAGTAGACTCGATGGGCTGAATGGCCTTACTTCTACTCCTATGTCTTTTGGTCTAATGGCCTCACCTACATTCACACCCTGTTGACGCTGATCATCAGCCAATTTTGAATTATGTCATCTAATTATATAACTGCTCTGTGAAACAAAGTATCCAGCTAACTCTCCCCCTCCTTGATGTTGAATGATGTCTACAGCTCCTCAAATTGGATCCAAAGTTAATAAAGCTGCAAATACTTAGTCCAGTTGTGTTCGCTCTGGATCACATTGGTGTCCAACAGGCCCGACATGTTGCACCAGAACACATCAATGTCACATCACCACAATCATATGGGATTTATTTTGGAAATTAATTACTCTAGTTTATTCGCCTTTTACATTTTACTGTAATGAAATTTTGCTTTTGTAAAATAAAACCCTTGAAAATCACCAGTTATCAAACCAGACCATTGACTGAACTTATGGCTGAAATGAGTCCGACAGGCTGAGCAGACTGTCGTACAAATTGCATAAACTTGATATATCTTGCAGTGGACGCTGGGTTATCTGCTTCTTAAATGTGTAATTTATAACACCTTGATCATAATTCAGCGTTCTTGTTGGTTTTGTTTGACTGGTAAAGCAAAATTTCGAAGTGAAATCTTACCCACTGGTCTTTTTCATTCCTCAACTGGCTCTGAAAAGTTCTTCATCTGAAACATCCACTCTGTCTCACTCTCCATAATTGCTGTCAAACCTGCTGAGTATTTCCAACGTGCTTCAGCCAGGTGATCTTGAGCTTTAGCTACAAAGAGGGGCTGAATAAGCTCGGGCTGTTTTTTTTTGGAGCAGAGAAGGTTGAAGGGGGACGTAGTTGAGATGTGTAAGATTTGCTTAAAGATTTGTAGCTTGGGTGTCGATGGCTGTGGTTGTGAGTATATTCGCCGAGCTGGGAAGGTGATTTGCAAATGTTTCGTCCCCTGTCTTGACGACATCGTCAGTGCTTTGGAGACCCATGAAGCACTGCTGTACTGTCTCTTCTGGAATTTATTTGGTTCCGTTCCGGCTATTTCCGGTTGTTCGTTGTCATTGCTGGTATATTGGGTCTAGGTCAATGTGCTTGTTAATGGAGTCTGTGGATGAGTACCATGCTTCTAGAAATTCTCTGGCTGTCCTCTGCTTAGCTTGTCCTATGCTTGTTGTGTTGTCCAGTCGAACGTTTGGTCCTTGTCATCTGTGTGTATGGCTATTAGGGACAGCTGGTTGTGGAGTTTAGTGATGGTTGGTTTTAATGGATGCGGATTGCTAGTTGTCTGCCTGTTTGCCCCAGGTAGTGTTTCATGCAGTGTTTGCATGAACTTTTCTGAAGAGCATTTATCTTGTAAATGAAGGGCACAGGGTCTTTTGTTTTGGTGAGTTCTTATCTGAGTGTGACTGCCCTTTTCAGGGCTGGTATGAATCCGAGTGATCGGAGAAGTCCGGATGTCAGTTCAGAGACTTATTTTTAATATAAGGTAGCGTGGCTCGTGTGCTGGGCTGTGGCACGTCCTCGTCACGTTGTCTGTCTGTTTCGGCATCAGAAGATGAAGTTGCAGGGATATCCGTTCTTGGCAAATACTTTGTAGAGGTGTTCTTCTCTTCGCAGGTCGGGAGTGCTACAGCATTGTAACCCTTTTGAATAGGACACTGAAACAGCCTCTCTTCTCTGTGTTTGGATGGTTGCTGTTGTAGTAGTGATGGCAGAAAGAACACAGAATGGTGAATGCACCACAAAGGTGTGCAGAAAAGCCACACACGGAGCAGATCCTGAACTACAGCAGCAACCACTCAAACACACACAGAAGGTGGTATGTGTATGGAATGAGCTGCCAGAGGAAGTGATGGAGGCTGGTACAATTGCAACATTTAAGAGGCATTTGGATTGGTATATGAATAGGAAGGGTTTGGAGGGATATGGAACGAGATTGGGTTGGGATATCTGGTCGACATGGACGGGTTGGACCGAAGGGTCTGTTTCCATGCTGTACATCTCTATGACTCTCGAAGAGGGCTACAACACACTGCAGCACCCCCAACCTGCAAAGAGAAAGAAAACACCTCTACAGAGTCGTCACCGAGAATGAATATCCCCGCAACTTTATCCGTAGATGCTGAACAGACAAACAACGAGGACATGCCACGACCCACCTCACTAACCATGCTACCTTACATAAAAAAACGCCTCGGAACTGACTTCTCCGACCATTCAGGACCATGAGAGCCCATAAACCGACCACCGCGCTCAGACAACAACTCAACAAGACAAAAGACTCTATATCCATCACTTGCAAGATTAACGTAATTTACAAGATTCCATGCAAAGACCGCACAAAACACTGTATAGGACAAACAGGCAGACAACTAGCAAGCTGTATCCACGAACACCAACTAGCCACTAAACACCATCCATACACACAGATGAGAAGGACCACAAATTCGACTGGGACAACACAATGATCATAGGACAAGCTAAACAGAGGACAGCCAGAGAATTTCTCAAGGCATGGCACTCATCCACAGACTCCATCAACAAGCACGTCGACCTGGACCCAATATACCGGCCATGACAACGAACAGCTGGAACCAGCAACCAGAAGCAGCAAGAACAGAACCGAATAAACTCCAGAAGACACAGTACAGCAGCGCTTCACAGGAGGCTCCAAAGCAACGTCTGCAAATAAATATCCCAGCCCAGCGAACATGCCAACAACCATGGCAGAGATGTATAAGATTGAGGGACATGGACAGGATGAATAGAAAGCAGTTAATCCCCTTTGTTGAACAGTCAGTAACAAGAGGTATACTTTTAAGGTGAGAGGCAAGAGGTTTAGAGGGGGCTTGAGGATTTGTTTCACTCATAGGGTGGCAGAGGTTTGGAATGGACTGCTTGGGAGAGGAGTTGAGGTGGCAAACCTCACAACATTTATAAAACAAACTTGGATGAGCACTTTAAGTGTTCTAACATTCAAGGCCATGGGCCTGGTGCTGGAAGTTAGAACGAGTGTAGCTTTGGCAGTGCAGACTTGATGGGCTGAATGACCTCTTTTGTACTGTTATGATTCTATGCAGTTTTTAATCACAAAGTTTATACCTTTTCTACGTGCGTGACTTTGCAGTTTAACGTTAATTCCTTTACTTTTCAAAAATCTATCTTTGCCTTAAAAATGTTTACCGAGGTAGCCTCGACTGCTTCACTGGGCAGCGAATTCCACAGATTCACAAACCTGAGCGTAAAGAATTTCCTCCTCAACTCAGCTCTAAATCTGCTGCCCCTCAGTTTGAGGCCGTGCCTCCGAGTGTAGTTTCACCCACCAACCTCCCTGCTCAATCTTATTTATTCCCTTCATAATCTAGTGCGTTTCTATAAGATCCCTCCCATCATTCTTCTAAATTCTAAAGAGCATAGACCCAGTGTACTCGATCTTCCTCAAACGCCAACCCTCTCAACTCTGGAATCAACCTAGTGATTTTTGTTTCTGTAAAATAGAACCTTTAAAAGTCGCCAGTACCAATCCAGACGTTTGACTGACCTTCGGGCTGAAGTGAGTCCTGCAGGCTTAGTAGACGGTCTTAGAAATTTCACAAACTTGGTAATACCTTGCAACAGATACTCGTCTATCTGCTTCTGAATGCGTAATGTCGAAAACATTGATTGTAATTCACTGGTGACTCTTATTTAATATTTCTTGATTTTGTTTTGAGTGGTAAACCAGAACTACGAAGTGAAATCTTGCCTATTGATTTTCTCATTCCTCAACGGCTCTGAACAGAAACCCTTTGCCTGAAACAGCCACTCTCTCTCGGACGCTCCACAAATGCTGTCAGACCTGCAGAGCATTTCCAATGTTCTTCAGCCAGGTAAGCTGATTCTAAATCCTGGTTACGTTGCACACAGTAATCCTCCTACTACTGCTTCTTAGCTTAATCCCATTCTAGATCCGAACAGCACAGCTGTATTCTAGACAAGGGCTGAACGATATTGACATTCAGCCTCTGCAGATGAAGACATCTGAAAGAAAGCTTCTTTGTGCAAAAAAAAAGCATGGTGTATGCCAACCAGATTAAGTTTGCACTGACCTGCAAATACCTTGGATTGGCGAGGATAGTTCCACAACCTTCCATCTCACAGCGCACGTACTGAATAGGAGGCTTCTTCCTGAGGCAGAGGAAAGAGCAGTTTGACCAGGACATTCAGTTACACCTTTTGCAGGAAAACCTAGACTTCTCTTCCTCTTGCATTCTCCCCAACCTTCCCAGCCACTGTAATGAGATCAAGCAGGTCTGTGGTATATTTCCATAGGTCTTGCTGCTCCCCCCATGGTAAAAACGCACCGAGCCCAGTGATACACCAGTCACTGTCCCCACCTCCCCGGCAACAGACTTACCGCTTCTTGGGTGGACGAGGTCCTCTATCTTCTTTGGATCTTCGTGGCCTCCTGACAAGGAAGAAAGTAAGGTGTTAGCCTTGCAAGTTAAGTAACATCACTGCAATCTGACAGTACAGGAGCTCATTCAATCCACTGGTGGTGCTGCCCAACTTAGGCTCACTTACAACCTTACAAATCAGTCTGTTATGGACCAGACCAGTCCCCCTCAAAACATTTCAAGGAAGTAGCCCGGACCCTAACTTAGCTTGCTGCTTTAATAAGGTGTGGAGCAGATTATCCAGGAGTGATGCAGCTGGCCCAATCACTTAGGTTTAAACAAGTGATTTACAAGATTATCGAATGAAACACGAACAAAAGAGAACAGAATACAGAATAACTTAACCTGCCTGAAAACCCAACAGATCATCCATTCTGATGCTGTTCCAAATACTTGCAACAATCCCCCATAAATGCCCCTTGACAGAAAAGGTACAATCAAATACAGGGTCTTACGTGGGGGGGGGGGAAGAGAGCGAGAGAGAGCGAGAGCAAGAGCAAGATGGCAGAGAGATTCAGCATGGAACTCTTCCTTTGACCAGCAGCCTCAAACAAACTGACTGCTTGCTCTAAACAGGCAGACTGCTAAAACCCAAACCAGAGATGAGCTGAGCTGGGAGAACTGGCCACTCCCCTTTCACTGTCCAAGTGTTTTTGTTTAAAAAACTTAAAAGTTTCTTCAAGTCAATCAACCCCAGAGATTTCAGAACCTGTGTCATCAAGTATTTTTGGAAAAAAATACTGACAACACAACCTTGTCAAGGAGCATAGTCTCAAATCTAAGTGATTCCCGCCGCATTCTAGGCCTTAATGTATCGTGCAGCTAATGTTCTTCTCTCTCTGCTTACTTTACCAGTTATTTAAAACTGATGAGACTCATTTACTATAAAACTCTTCACAACTTTGCTCACTTCCAATAAAACCCCACTAGCCACCTTTGCTGAAAAGAGAACAAACTAATTATTGCCCACCAATCCACCATCAACGTCCCCCATTCCTATTCAGTGTCGAGAATTTTGAAGGCACAGGTATTGCCACACTATTGTACAAGGGTATAGAGAACAAGAGAAAACATTTGGCTGCTTAAGATCTAAGCAGTGAAGTCCCAGGAGAACACTGGGGATATGCAGGAAACATAGGAGGAATACCATATCATAGAATGCCCAGTGTGGAAGGAGGCCATTTGGCCCATTGGGTCCACACCTCTGAAAAGCATCCCATTCAGACCCACACCCCTACCCTATCCCTGCAACCTCACATTCCCCATGGCTAAACCACCTAGCCTGCACATCCCTGGATGCTACGGGTAATTTAGCACGGCCAAACCATCTAACCTGCACATCTCAGGACTGTGAAAGAAAACTGGAGCACCCAGAGGAAATCCACACGGGAGAACGTGGAAACTTCACACAGACAGTGGCCCGAGGCTGGAATCAAACCCGGTCCCTGGCGGTGAGAGGCAGCAGGGACAACCACTGAGTCACCATGTCACCAGTAAGTGATAAGAATGTAGACAGGAAAGAACAGCTAATCATAGGGCAACAGTTAGATAAAACATTGCGCAGGGAGAAAGGTGAGAGAATGGATAGGAGACGTCCAAGAAAAGATAAATAGTTTTGAGCTCACGTCAAGAACAGATATGATAGAGCAGCTTTTGCAGCTTAATACAAAGTATGACACAATACCCGTTCGAGAGATAATTAAGCAAGCAAATTTGGGACAGGGAATTGATTTGGACTTCCTAAGGTACCACTCAGGGGTTTTCTCCCAAATTGGCAGGCTGTGACAAGTGGTGTCCTCGAGCAGTTTTGTAAACAGAGAAGTTACAATAGAGCCACAAAATTCATATTTCTGCTGGAGTTGAGTATAGTGCACAGTCCTGGGGACCACTTTCAGAAAGTGTGGTGAGGACTTGTCACCAGAAATGAGGAGCTCTGGTATATGAAGAAGCCTTCCAGCAGAGAAGGTTAAAAAACTTGGGCTTTCCAAAATGAGGGGTATTGGCACGAGGGGCCATTTTAACCTCCCGAGCTCTTTTCTTAATCATTCACAGGATGTGGGCATCACTGGCCAGGCTAATGCTTACTGCCCAGAGGACAGATAAGATGGCACTGCTATAGGTCTGGAATCACTTGTGGCCGCACCAGGCAAGGATAACAGATTTCCAAAAAGGATTTCACCTTTGAGGACATTAGTGAAGCCGTTGCCTATTTTTGCACCAATCAACAATGGTCACTATTAGACTCTTCATCCCACATTTTTACTGAATTCAAATTCCACCGTCTGTCATAGTGCGATTCAAACCTAAGTCCCCACGGTCTCTAGATTAATAGTCCAATGATAACGACATCATATCAACTCCACAAATGGCTCTGGAAACTCCGTATAACTCAAGCCCAACTATCTTCGATGTAAACTTTGTTTTGCAGCCTCAACAGGGCGTTGACGAACATTAACCAAGGTGCACACTTGTGAGTCGGTGTAGTGCAACAAACAGGCAGGCCATTAATAGCAGAGAAAAACAGGGGGGTAAACATCCACTTTCACAACTTGCACACGGTGCACACAGTATGACACAATACCCGTTCGAGTGCTGAAGAGTTTGCAAAGATTTAGCATATTTTTCTGCCTGCTTTTCCATTCAACATTGCTGTACGTGCACAGCCGCGCACATTTCTATAAGTAAACGTCTGACCACAACTTGTCGCATTGCCATCTTGTGAATGCACATCCCATGACTGTCAGTTTTTGCCTTCCATGGATTAGTCATATCAGTGCTCCTGACATCTGCACACTCAGTTGACAGGTGAATGGAATGGGGATGAGGAAGGTTACATGAGAGAGGAGGGGGACACCACTAGAACCAAGTGCAGGAGGTGGGATCATTCGGGGGCAATACAAGGCAACACTGCTCCCTCGATGAGGGCAGTGGTGGCTAACCTTTGACTCTTAGGAGGTTCCACCTGCTCCACCGTCTCCACTTTCTCCTTCTCTTTCCGTGGTTTCCGCCTCGGCTTCCCACGCTCCCTGTGAATTGGAACAAATCGGAAGTTGAGTGCTCTGAAAGAGAGTTAGGCTCGTCGATTCACAATCTGCAAACACTGCCAACGAGATAAAAACACTGCGCAGGGGGCAAGGTGAAGGGACAGATAGGAGAGGCGGAAGATGTGAATGGGACAAAGTAGGAAAATGTGACAAGATGTGCCTTGAAGGAGGATTTGTGCTGTCCTGTTTCTCTTGAAGAAGAGCTGAGTGAACTTGCTGCTAGGGTGTCTACTCCATGGAAAGCAAACAAAATAACTTTGGGCCTTTTCTTTACATTAGTCAAAAGCAGCATGAGGGGGTGGAGTCAGGCTCACAGAGATCCAGGGTTTTACCTTTTGCTTTCAGCTATTGAGGTTCAGCTTTTGGAGTTGAAGCTGTAAAATGCTTGGGGTTTCTCTCTGCTGCTAGATTCATTCTTTCGGTCTTTCCTCTGGCCCGGGTTGGAAAAGAAAACAAGTGAGGGAAAATCTGTTTTGCTGAATTTGCCTTGGCCAAGGGTGTGTTTATGGGATGCAGCCATGTCGGACAGTTGATGAGTAGTAGTTAAATAATATTATTTTGTGAAGTCTTTTAATAGAGCTCAAGTTCTAACAATTCTTTTGTCGTTTGTTTGTATTTTAGCCATAGTGTAATGTGTCGCGTAAAGCCTAGTAGGTTTGACCAATCGTATCACATCTGGAAGGCAGCATCTTGGACTTGCCTTCAAAGTAAGGTAAAAGTTAGGGTTTAGGCTGTTCCCTTGGTATGTTTTGAGAGGGTTTGATCTGGTCCATAACAACAAACATGAAGCGGAGAGACAGAAGGGTTGCTGGTAAGGGAAGCTGTTTACAGAAGGCAGAACAGCTGCTGACCTGGGCAGCAATGAAGGCAAGGCTGGCAGAAAGATGGGCAGGAGAGAGGATGACAGCAGAGATGGGGGCAGAAGAGGCAGCACAGAGATCACAGTGCCAGGACTGCAGCCAAGCCTGGGACAAGTGACGGTCTAAGACAAGTGCGATGAAGCACAAACTCGGGCAAGGAGAGAAAAGGTGGAGAGAAACAAACCAGTCAAGCCCCTCAGCTGTGGTTACGTAAAGTGTGTTGGGATTCAAGGCCAAAAGACAGAAGGAACAGGATGGGTGGAGCAGGTCATGGAATGAGAGTCCAAAAGGATTTGCTTTGCCCTCCAGCTAGTTACCTGTGTGGTGACGGCTCATACATTTCATCTTTGGGATCATCGTGGAATGGGATGTCATCGTCAGTCTCCACCAACTCTGGTTCGTCTTCCTCACTAATAAAGCAAGAGGAGCGACCAGTCAGAGGTAAGAACAACACTCATGGCGCTCTCTAACTCAGTAATGACAGCTTTCAATCTCCCTCGACACTCACTAAAAGCAAAGTTCATCACCCAACAGCGTCACCTCCCCCCCCCCCCAAACAGTCAAACCCTCGCATCACCCTTACATCCCGGGTCTGACTCCTGCTTCACCCTCATGGTCTGGATCTGAGCTCATAGTCCCCAATCCGACCGGTCTCCAGTCAAACCCTGTGTCACCCCATGCCCATGGTTTAATGCTCAAATCAGCATTCTGTCCGCAATCCATGCCGTCCCAGTTATCATCTCCGCATGTGGCCATATCCCTGGAGTAAGCCGTCCACTGTCTCCCCAACATACTGTGAAATGATACCCCACTTCACCACCACAATATCTGGAACCAAACCTCTCAGAACGGTCAGACAAGAGAATCACCCCAACGCCACGCAACCTTTGTTATACACCATACCTCCCGAGCCCCCAGTTTCTGCACCCCAAAATTCCCCTAAGCACAACACTATCGGACAATGGACCAAGTCTCCAGCACCCCTGGAGGGTGGGGGGGGGAGAACAGGTTCTATCATATTGCTATATTTAAGGACAACTGGTTGGAAAGTGCTAAATGGTCAGGGAGAGGAATGACTGAGGAGGCAGGGCAGGGGCTGTCTCCTACCTGTTTTCCAATTCTGGCTCTCTGACGGAATTAGGGAGACCAGCGGCAGCAGCTAATCCTGGGAAGAGGAAAGAGGAGAAAAGTCAACTGGGGAGAAAGGGAAATAGGAAGACGCTGGGTAACACTGGTGTTACTTCCATTGTTCTCGTGCCAAGGGAACATTATGTCTTATCTTGGGCACTCATATCTGGACTTCAAGTCTGATGAAAAGCAGCAGTTTTATCAGTACTCCCACTGAAAAACTGCACTGCTAACTCCTCTCAATCCCACCAACTCAAACTCATCTTAAATAGCTCTCTCTGAAGGCGAGTCTGATACATGCAGCCATAGGGTGATTCAGCCATAGGGCTTTAATGTCTTGCACGGCAATGCAATTTCATTCTCCACTAATAGGTGAACGCGAGAGGATTAATTTTCACATTGGAAGCTGCAAAGCAGCACTGTTTCGATAAAGCTTTTGGCTCTGTTTGGCACTAGTGCTTGTGCAGGTTTTACCGTCCAAGTTGACCATTCTTGTTTCCTTGTTTGTCAACTAAAAGAACCGAATGCTAGACATCAGAGACAGATTCCAACATTACAAGTGACCCAAAAATATGACCGCTTGAAGAGAAAAATACACTTTATAACATTACGGTTTCACGGGATTAGGACAGCACTGGCTGGCCAGTATTCAATGCCCACCAATAATTGTGTCCCAGGTGGTGTGAGAAACTTGGGTTTAACGTCACTGTTAAACATGGGTTTGAGGACACTGACAGTGCTGTCAGGAGGGGACATCCTGACTCTTGACCCAGTGACCATTTGACTGTAGAGGCTGCAAGTTTGGAAGATGCAGTCGAAGGAGTTTCAGAGGGGGAATTGCTGCAGCGCAAAGTGTCAATGTCACACACTGCAGCCACTACACAGTCCAAAGATGTGTAGGTTTGGTGAATTGGTCAGGTTAAACTGCATTAGCCAGAGGGAAATTGGTCTGGGTGGGTTACTCTTCGGAGGGTCGGTGTGGACTGGTTGGGCCGAAGAGCCTGTTTCCACACTGTAGGGAATCTAGTGACAGTGGGGGGAGACAGGATGCAGTGCTTAAATTGGTGTTCAGCAAGTGGGCTACTTTAACCTGCATGAGGCCAAGCCTCTTGTGGATTTTGGAACCACACTCAACTTGACAAGCAAAGGGGTTTTGGCATGCACACATGGTGGGGTGGTGTGTGTATGGACGGCTATGTGGGGGTCAGAGAGTGTACATTTTTACCCAACAGCACTGAGGGATCAGTGATTTGGTTCCAAGTCAGGATGGAACCTTGCAAATGTTGATGTTCCAATGGTTCTGCTGGCTTGCTACGCTGGGCAGTCAACATCACAGGTCTGGGAGACGGTGTTGAAGGAGCCTCAGCGAGTTTCACTCATGCAGGTCCAGTTGAGCCTTTGGATGGAAGGCTATGTGCGGAGGTTTTGGAGCAGGTGGGACATTGAGGCAGATGATACAGGCAACACGTTGACACGGTGGCTCAGCGGTTAGCACTGCTGCCACACAGTGCCAGGAACCTGGGTTTGATTCCATCCTCGGGCGACTGTCTGTGTGGAGTTTGCACATTTTCCATGTCTGCATGGGTTTCCTCCCGGTGCTCCAGTTTCCTCCCACAGTCAAAAGATGTGCAGACTTGGTGAATTGATCATGTTAAATTGCATTAGTCAGAGGGAAATGGGTCTGGGTGAGTTACTCTTCGGAGGGTGAGTGTGGACTGGTTGGGCCGAAAGGCCTGTTTCCACACTGGAGGGAATCTAATCTAATCTAATTTTGTAAACTTTATTCACAGGATGTAGGTGTCACAGGTTGGCTGGCATTGATTGTCTATCCCCACTTACCCAGAGGGTAAGTGCTCTCGTTCTGGAGTGTCTCTCTCTTTCACACACACGCAGACTGACAGACACACACACCCGTTACATCAGATAACGGTGGCAGTTTCCTCCCCTAAAAGGCATCAGTGATCCAGATTTTTCTTTTTCCCTGCCAATCAACCATGGTTTAATGGCCATCATTTGACTGTTGATTCCTGATTCTTTTACCAAAATCAAATTCCACCATCTGCCACTCAATAACTGAGTCTCTGGATTAATTGGACTGGAATACTATCACTACACCATTGCCTTCCGTGTCATCTTTCACCATTTCATGAGAGTTTGTGCTCTGAAGCCATCCAGCATCCACCACCAACACCCCAACATGTAATTGAGAAAAAGGAGGTTGCCGGTTTGTCTTCAAACGTGGCTCACTGGTCCAACAGACAATGGTAATTATACTTCACAACTCAGGGGGGCCCAATTTACAAAGGTTAAAAGTCTCCAAGACATGGCTGCTTTGATCAACTAGCCCAAACCTCCAAGCCTGGGGGAATATTCAGTCTGTTGGCAAGTGGTTTCCCTCAACTTTGTGATCTACCTGCTACGAGTTGCAGATGTGGGGTCATAAAGCCTTTTATCCAGTCTTGGCTTTGTATGGATTTATTATCCTCAGTCTCAGGGCTGTATTGACCACAATTATTATTTTGGACTGTGGACCAAAATGTGAAAAGGATTGTCTTAAACCAAGGGCTGTAGAAGCTGCAATTTGAAAAAAAGGTCAAGCTACTGGAATTCACTCAGAACTGTATTTTCACAGTTGATTTGCTCAGGCAGTAGGGGTGGACAATATCTAAGAACCAATGGATGAACCATGGATGAGTGCAAAGCAAACATTGTCCAGCGACAGACTGTTGACTGGTTTGTGCAATTGTGGAGGCGAGAGATATCACAGCATGACAACACAAACCAAAGTCTCCAGACAGTAACAGGGAAAGTCTCTCTCTCTCTCTCTCTCTCTGTGCAGCGAAGTGACAAAAACCTTGAAGACACAGAGGGAGGCAAGAAGCAGATAACTATACACCGATTAGCCCAACATCTACTGTTGGAAAAGGTTTGGAATCAATAAAGTAAAGAACATTTGGAAAATCATAACTCAATCAAGTGTATTCAGTTGTGAAAAGAAAAATCAGTAAATCTAACTTAGTAGACATGTTGGAGGAGATCTCAAACATAGTGAATAGAGAGAAACCAGTAGATGTGCTGTACTTGGACTTGTAGAAGGTATTTAACAAGGTATTTCACATAAGGTTAAGTCATAAGATAAGAACCCAGTGTTAGAGGTAGTATTATGGCGCGGATAGAGAAATTGGCTAATGGGCAGGGAAAAACATGTGGTGGCAAGGGCTCTTTATCAGGTCAGCGATCTGTAACCAGTGGGTTTCCACACGGATCAGTGCTGGGACTAAGTGTTTATAATTTATATTAATGACTTGGAGGGAGAAAACAAATGTACTTCGCCCACATTGGCAAACACCACAAAATTAGGTGGCAACATTTACAAGAGAGATGCAAAGAATTTCCAGAGCTATTGACAGGTTGAGTGAGGTACAAGCTCTCCGAGAGCAGCTCTTGCCAGTTAATTACGCTGGTTTCTCCACTTGAGCAAAGTTGAATAATTGATTTTTTTTAAAAATGGGATGCAGCTCTTGTGGTACTGTCCCTTCTTCTCGGCCAGAAAGTCAGAATTCAACTCCCACCCTCACCAGTATTGTGTGTCAGAACATGTCTAAACAAGGCCAGTTGAAAATTCTTATAAAGACAGGGACTTGTCAGTGATTGTGAAGTGTGAAGCTGAGAGTTGGGTGAGGAGCGGAACTGCAAATAATTAAAAAAAAACACAATTAATGGAATAAAGTTGGCACTTGAGTTGAAGTGTCATGAGCACAACACTTGGGAGATCCGGGATACCATAGCAATCCACGGTGACCACATCAGTACTGTATCCACAAGAAATGACTCAAGAAGCTTCAGTTCAGAGATTTTAAGTTGGAGGCAGAGCTACACACAGTATGTTACATCAGGAAGGGGACAAGTCGCTTGGTCACTGCACTCTAGAAGGACGTTAACACCCTTTTCGGTTAGCATCGTCTCATCTAGTCCCTGATCAAGGTCATGAGGATGTGACAGGTAGAGGGACCAACAGATTAGGTCTCAGCCCTAGCAGCTGTTCAGCAGCTTGCCCGATGAGCGAGGAGATTGGAATGCGGCGCAGCAGACTGACCGTGGCACCATGGTACAGGAAACAATTTAAGTGGGTTGAATGAAGAGGAACGTGGTGGCGGGAGACAGAGGTGATCGATTGCGCGAATCCATAAAGCTCGATTGCCCGCCAATGCCAGGGTTCATGAATATCTACTCATGGCTGGAGTGGAACTTGTATTGGGAGAGCAAGCATCCAATCATAATGATCCATGCAGGTACCAAAGACAAATGAAAACGTTGCAGCTTCGGCAGCGTGGCAGTGAATTAACAATATTGACAAGCAAAATGAACAGTAATCATCTCCCTGAGGGAGATGGTGATACAATAATGCAGTGTGACTGAACCAGTGTGTGTAAGTCACAAACTAATGTTCCAGGGCCAATCCATGATAGTCATTAATAGAATTACAATTTTTCAGATTCATTTTCATGTGATGAGGGCTTTGCTGGCGAGGCCAAGATTTATTGCCCATTCCTAATTGACCAAGAGCGCAGTTAAGAGATGCCACTGGGACTCCAAGGTGGGATTGGACTCTGACTTCTCACACGTGCTCTTGGCCCGCCATCATCCTCAGCCCATTGCTGTGGGTCTGGAGTCACATGTAGGCTAGACCAGACCAGGCAAGGGTGGGCAGTTCCCTTCCCTAAAGGGCATGATTGAGCCAGATGGGTCTTTCTAACGATTGACAGTGGATTTGTAGTCATCATTAGAATGTTAACACCAGATTGTTTTAATAGGTGAATTAAAATTCCACCATTGGCCATGGCACGATTTGAACGTGGATCCCCAGAAAGTTACCTAGGTCTCTGGATCAACAATCCAGTGATAACAGAACTACGCCATTGCCTCCTCGTTAATTGATAAATCTGGAAATAGAAAGGTAGAACCAGTAATGGTAACGATGAAACCATCAGTGTACAAACTCATGAGTCACTAATGATCTCTGAAGAATCTGCTATCCATACCTGTCTAGCCACGCGACTCCAGAATCTCAGCAATTCTAAACTGCTGAGATTCATAGATTTCTCCATATCCAAAACAACTGCCTGGACAGCGCAAGAAAATGGTGAAGATCAGCCATGATCATACTGCACGGCAGAGTGGGCCCAAAAGGCTGAACTCCTGTTCCCTATTTACAATGAAGCAAATGTCTGCTATTCTGCACACCTCCATGTGAGGGCCCCCACGCTCCGGTCTATTACATACATAAGAGACAGAGCACAGAAAGAGACTCTTTAGTCCAACTGATCCATGCCTTCCAGGTTTTCCAAACTACACCAGTCCCATTTGCCTGCGTTGGCCCATATCCCTCGAAACCTTTCCTATTCACAAATCTGCCCAGATGTCTTGCAAATGTTGTAATTGTACCCGCCTCTACCACTTCCTTTAGCAGCTCAAGCGATATACACACTAACCTCTGTGAAAACATTGCCCTTTCAGGTCTCTTTTAAATCGTTCCCCTCTCACCTTAAAATCTACACCCTCTAGTTTTGAACTCCCCTACCCTCGGAAAGGCAGCTTGGCTATTCATCCTTTCCAGGGCCCTCAAGATTTCATAAACCTCTACAAGGTCATCCCTCAACCTCCTACGCTCCGGTGAAAGAAGTCTCAGCCTCGCCATTTAACTGAAACCCAACAGTCCCGGCAACACCCTTGCCATTTGTTTCTGCACAACCTCTCCAATTTAATAATATCCTTCCAATAGCAGGGTGACCAGAACTGGACACAGGATTCCAAAGGTGGTCTCACCAACATCCCACACAGCGTATCACAGACACACCAACTCCTGAACTCAGTGCTCCGACTGATCAAGGCAAGCATGCCAAATGCTATCTTTTCCAGCTGCACTCACCCGCCAGTGAAATACTCTCATCCTTCTGGTCAGGGTCTGGCACCGACTCGCAAATGAGCTGCATTGTCTCGGTCTCTGCGGCCGGCTGTGTATCAGCAGGATGTTCTCTGGACAGCTCCGCACTGTTGACCACGTGCGTGTGAATTTCTGGGACAGCGTACGCAGATGGTGACGCCTTCTCCCAGTACTGAGACTCCCACTGGGGCTCCAAGGTGGGATCGGACTCTGGCTCCTCACACGTGCTCTTGGCCCGCCATCGTCCTCGGCCCAATTTAGTCTTCATCAAAACCACAGGGGCCGTCTTCAGCACTGGAAGCTCTGGCACAGGTTCTACTGCAATGAGTGAGAGAACGAGACAGGTGGTGAGAGAATAGGAGACGGCAGAGGGTGAGAAGAGAAAAAAACAGAAACAGGGAGACGGAGGGAGAACATGGGGAAACTGAGAGGAAGAGAGAGCAGAGAAAGTGGAAGAAAGTGTGAGGGAAAGAATTTGAGAAGAGAAAGATGGAAAATGACAAACCAGAAGAGGGGGTGATCTAAAACACCA
>NC_057755.1:9810930-9825762 GCF_004010195.1 Chiloscyllium plagiosum | reverse complement strand
ACGCGCGAAGGGGCGAGCAGAGAGGGGGGGGCACGCGCGAGGGGGCAAGCCAGAGAGGGGGGCACGAAGAACGAAGACTGTGAAGACAGTGGAAAGAGAGCAGTCAAACGGGGGCATGGAGGGAGATCGAATGATGAGCAGCAGGAGGAAGACAGCAGAATCTGCTTCACTGAGAGCACGATGATGAGTGAGAACGTGATAGTGGAGTGGGGGAAGGGGAAGAGAGCAGGAAGAGAACGACAGATCAAAAAATAACTTGACTGGGCCTCGCAATGCCTTTCACAACTAATGATGATCTGTAATGTCGGAAACATGCTCAACAAGTTTCCACAAATAGCAACGCGTTAATGGTCTGATACTCTTTTTTCGAATCATAATCCAGGGAGATATATTGCCTCAGATACTGGGGATAATGCTGCTTTTCTTTGAATTAGTGGCAAGTTATCTTATATCCAGCCCAACTGGCAGACCATGCCTCAGCTGACTGACTCAAATGCAGTACATTTCTTAAGTGTCAAAATTCATTTCTATGCTCAAGGTCTGGAGTTGGGATGTGACCACGAAACCACATATTCAGGAGGTGTGTGCGCTGACAACTCATCCGTCCAAACAGAAGGGGAGAGAGAAGGTAGATCGATGGGTAAATTATGCAGCAGTGTGGGTAGCGCAGGAGAGCACAACAGTCAGAAACGGAAGGTATCACAAGGGGAGGAAAGATTGCTAGCCAGGGAGTGGGAGGGGGAAATAGAATGGAGTATTTGACATTGTGAATGAGCAAGAGCATGCCAGAGAGTCCACAGGGAACCACAGAGAACCAGAGTGCAGATAAAGTCAAGGCAAAAGGTGAGATAGAGCAAAGTAAATGGTTAGTTCTTCAGGGTTGGATCGCTTTGCAGCGAGACTTGACTGAGTGGCTGTTTACTGAGCTATAAATTTTGATAAATATTACATCAGCTGTGAAGTGCAGGCACTTGCACTGAACTGCTGACAATGCTGCAATATCTGCCCCGGTACTGCTGTTACCAGCTTCTAAAGGTCCTCAGTGAACATGGAAGCAGTCCAGTGTGCCCTGCATGCTGAACTGCAGTTCACCAGTTCATCATGCGTCACAGAAGACAAACCAACAGAAATTGTACCATCCTCTGGCCATATCACCAAATGCTGGCAGACATTTCAAGTGGCAGACCGAGTTTCTTTTAAGAGAAAGATTTCCATTGTCTCTCGTGTTTTGTTATTGGACCTCTGCACCAGTTCAGGTGGTGATAGAGGTGCACAATCCTTTATCCGAAATTCCAAAATCTTTTTCGTGGAGTGAGAGTGTCATTTTGGTGTGTGAACAGGTGACCCAACTCCACACCCACTTGAAGCACATCACTCATCTGTGACGTGGCAGTGTGGCCCAACACTGACAGGGATCAACTGCGTCTCAGCACTCGTACTACTCACACGTGCATCTGCTGTTAGCTAATAGTTTTTTAATTTCACTGTGAAGATGTCACGTATTCCGAAATTTGAAAAGTTCCGAATTCCAAAAAGGCCCCAAGGACCCTGTAGTGGGAGCGAGGCAAGATATGAACAAACATTCAGAAACAGACGGTGCAGCCATTCACCCTCTTGACTGTAACTTAAAATCTGCATTCTCGCCTCTCCCTTGCAACCCGCCATCCTGTTGCTAATTGAAGTACGTCTACCACTGCCTTCAATATATTCGCCACCTCTTCAGGAAAGCAGCTCCAAAGACTCAAGACCTTCAAAAACATTGCCCATTTAAACAGAAACAAGGCAATATCTGATTTTTAAATAGTGACTCCTCCCTCCAGATCTTCCCAGAAGAGGAAGCATCCATCTACATTGTCAAGAACTCATGATTTTGTAGAATTATAGCATAGAATCCCACAACTGCAGAGGCAGGTCATTCGGCCCATTGAGACCACACTGACCCTCCGAATAGCATCTCATCCCACCCAGACCCAGACCCACTCCACTCCCCTACCCTTTCCCTTTAACTCTCCATTCCCATGGTTAATCCACCTAGCCTATGCACCCCTAGACACGATGGGCAATTTAGCATGGCCAGTTCACTTCACCTGCACATTTTTGGACTGTGGGAGGAAGCCAGAGTACATGGAGGAAACCCACATAGACAGGGAGAACATGTAAACTCCACACAGATACTCACCCAAGGCTGCAAGTTTTGGATACTTCCATCAAGTCACTTCCAATTTTTCCCTAATAAGACAATTCCAGGTATTGGTTTGGTAAACCCGCTCTGAACTGTACATTCACGTTTACATTATTCCTTAATTAAAGGGACTGAAGCTGCACATAGTATTCAGGTTGTGGTCTCAGCAGTGCCCTGTTTCACAAGGAATATCATTCCCACTTCTGCATTCAATTCTCCTGGTTTTCCTAATTACTTACTGTACCTGCACACTACTCTTTTGTAATTTGTATATGAGAACATCCAGATTCCTTTGCATCTTAGGGCTCTGATCTCTCACCATTTAATATGTTTTTTTATTCTTTTTGCCAATTGGACTGTCACATTTTCCCACATTACACTCCATTTGCCACATCCTTGCCCACTCATCTAACACATGTAAAACATTTTAGAGACTTATGCACTCTCCACAACTTACTTTCCAATCTATGTCTCATCAGCATTGGACAAACACCTTCTGCCCCTCATTCTAAATCATTGATACAAATTGTGAGTGCTTGAGATCCAAGAACACATCCCTGTGACACACATTATATCGTTCCCTTTTGTGCTAGCCAGGCTACATTCCATGATAATATCCTCCCCACTAACACTTTTTTTTTAGAACCACAATAACCACTGAACATAGAACAGTACAGCACAGGAACAGACCTCCTGGCCCATCAGGTCTGTGACAACCATGATGGCATTCCAAACTAATCTCAGCTGCCTGCACATGGTCCATATCCATCTATTCCCTGCCAGTTCATGCTGACCAGATATCTTTAGATTCTCTACAATGCGGAAACAGGCCCTTCGGCCCAACCAGGCCACACAGACCATTTCCGTCTGACTAATGCACCTAACACTACGGGCAATTTACCATGGCCAATTCACCTGCACACCTTTGGACTGTGGGAGCACCCGGAGGAAACACACGCAGACACGGGGAGAATGTGCAAACGCCACACAGACAGTCGCCCGAGGCTGGAATCGAACCTGGGACCTTGGTGCTGTGAGGCAGCAGTGCTAACTACTGAACCTTCCCTTAAATTAACCTAGTCCCATTCGTCAGCATTTGGCCCATACCCTCTAAACCCTTGGTACTCATATACCCATCCAGATGCCTTTTAAGTGTTGTAATTGTACCAGCCTCCACCACTTCCTCTGAAAGCTCATTCCATACTGTACCACCCTCTGTGTGGAAAAAGTTCCCTCCTATGTCCCTTTTACATTTTCCCTTCTCACCCTAACCTATGCCCTCCAGATCTGGACTCCCTCACCCCAGGGAAAAGATCTTGTCTATTTACCTTATCCATGCCCCTCATGGCTTTATAAATCTACACAAGGTCACCCCTACGATACTCCAGGGAAAATCGCCCCAGCCAATTCAGCCTCTCCTTATTGCTCAAAACCTCCAATCCTGGCAACATCCTTGCAAATCTTTATTGAACCCTTTCAAATGTCACAACTTTTGGACGTGCTGGCGTTGAACTGGGGTGGACAATGTTTACAAGTCACCCAACACCAGGTTATTGTCCAACAGGTTTATTTGGAAGCACTCTCCTTCGAAGGGGCAGCATCTCGAAAGCTAGTGCTTCCAAATAAACCTGTTGGACTATAACCTGGTGTTGTGTGATTTTTAACCCAAGTTTCACAACATCCTTCCGATAAGAGGGAGACCAGAAGTGTACACAGTACTCCAAGTGGCCTAACTGATGTCCTGTACAGCACAGGAGACCAAATAGCTACTTCAGGGGATCTCTGGGGGGGCAACTGAACAAGCACCATTTACCCAGCTTCCTCCTTTCGAGAGTAAATCCAATTCCTTCTGAATTCCTCAATTCAACTCATCCCTAACAGGTTCAAAACCATTTGCTGCATGACAAAGTTTGCACACGTCCACGGCATCATTTGCCAATGACCATAAAGTCAGTGCCCCCTGATCTTCCATTCTTCTACTAACTGGAATAGTTTCTCCCTTTCTACTCTGTCCAGACCACTAATGATTTCGAAGGCCTCTGTCAAACCTCTTAACTATTTATTCTTGAAGAAGAACAGTCCTAACTCCTCCAATCAATATGTGTGACTGAAGTTCTTCACGTCTGAAATAGTTCTTGTGAATCCCTTCGGCACCCTCCCTAAAGCCCAGCCAAGAACTGGATGCAGTACTGCAAACAAAATGAAACTGTTGTTTTATATCAGTTGAGCATAAATTCCTTGCTTTTGGACTGCAGTCAGTAGCAATTGTCAGAACACTTTCAACGGTTTATGCATATATAAGCTGCATCCCCCATTAGAACCTTTATATTGCATCTTGTTTCTTGCAAAATGAATGGCTTTGCAATTCCATGTATTGAATTTAAGCTGCCGTTTTTCTTCTTATGCAATCAAGCTATCTCCATCCTTCCAAATTTAGACCAGAAGTAGACCATTCAGCCCATTGAGTCTGCTCTGCCATTCAGTGAGATCATGGCTGACGTGACAATCCTCAAACTCCACTTTCTTGCCTTATTCCTTTTACTGGGAGTGGTGAAAGTGTGAGAGTTCGATGACTATCACTGCTCACTAACATTCAATAGGTAAGGTTATCAGGACTGAACAATTCTGCTATGTATTTTATTTAAAGGAGGTGGCGAACCCGACTTTGAAACTGAATTAACATCGTATTAGGAGATTCCCAAAATTCATGTGACTAATCTTGCTCATTCACAACAGCCAAAATAGCTGCCCGAGTAATGTGTCCCCCTCAGCATCATTCACAAAGAAAAATAGTTAAAATTTAATTAATTATTGGACATGGAAATGAGACAACTCAAAGTTTCTGAAGAGGAGGAAGGCAGGCTGTAAGGACACCCAAAACAAAAACAGTTGGAAAAACTCAGCAGATCTGGAAGCATCTGTGGAGGGAAAGCAGAGTTAACTTTTCGGGTCCAGTGATCACTATTCAGAAATTCTGGCTAACTGACAGAAGGCAGGTAAAGGGGCCATTTTCCAGGGTGAAGCAAACTGATTATGGATTGTTGTGCTGAACCAGGCTTCATGGAGAACAACCCTGCAGTGCTGTAAAAGCAAAATACAGGGACCCCCTTCCCAGAACCTGTCCTGCTCAGACCAGATGTGGGAGAAACCTCAAATCATTGCATTGCAAAAGCCATTGCAGCTTGAAATTTTAAAAAATCGTCTCTCTGGCGGGAGAAATCTTCAAGTAAGTCAGGCCCGCAACCATAACAGATCGAACGTCTGTCTTTAAATGTAGCTCTGATCTGTACTTACTCTGAGGCTTGGTAAGTGTACTTTGAGTTAATAAATTATCACTTTTCCCTTAGCAACTGCATTCGGTAGCTATGCAGTAAACTAACCTTTGATCTTGTGTAAGACAAAAGCTTTGTTGTTGACAATTTTAAAACTGGACTCCTCAAAAGAACTAAAACGGGAGCTAAACAGGGCCAGAGTACCAGCCGTTTGAAAAAAAAAAGCAAGGCGGTGGTGGGAAAGGGATTCCAAACTCTCGAATAAATTGTGATTCGGTCTGCGCTGGGGTCAGTGGGTTTGGGATGGGGGGAGGCGGGAGTGATGGCGATGGGGACAACTGAGCGGGAAACATACTTGGATCAAGTCCATCATCGGGCAGCTCTTCGTCCGAGCACTCGTCCTTACACGGGATCACCTTCCAGCCAGGCCGGGCTCCCCTGCCGCCCGGCCCCTGCTCCTCCAGCTCGCACTCCACAATCCGCAGGGAGGCGACGGAGTGGGACGGGTGGCCCTCGCTGCTCTCTCCTCCTGCCTCCTCAGAGTCCGAGCCATGCGCTGACTCCAGTTCCGGGTTTGGCCCACTGCCTCCCTCCTCCTCCTCCTGGTTATCGGGTGTGGTGGTGGTCGCGGCCAACGTGGGGGATCCTCCAGCCTCGGCGTTTCGCCGCCGGTGCCGTCGTTGCTGCCCTCTCCTTCTCAAGTGGTGTCCCGCCGCTCGCCAGCGGTAGGTATGGCCAGCCTGGCAGGCCCAGACGGCCACGGCAGGGGTGGTGCCGCCGGCCGGCAGGTACCTCAGGCCGGGTGGGTGGGGACAGCCCCGGCAGTGGCTGTGCGCCCAGCCCACCAGCTCCCCCAGGGCCTCGCCACAGGTATGCAGGTCCAGCCGGCACGCGGGGCCCTCGCCGTTTTCTGCGGAGGAGAACAAGAACTCGAGGTCACCGTGCCGGCACTCTTGGAGGGTGGGGTGGTGGGGGCAGAGCACAACCCCACACATACCGTCCCTCTCTCTCTACCCCCTCCCTCCCAACCACACCACCACCACCAGGCAATGCCTGCTTCCTGAAGTGGGCAGCATCCTGCATTACACCATCAATCCTGGTAAGGCTGCTCTCTCCGGTCACAGATGAAACTCAACGTCCAGAGCCTCGACCAACGGGCTCCACGAGAACCCAGGCAAAACCCAACAAAGGGACCTACCAACGTCCCTCCCTCCCCCGTCCTGCCGTGTAAAGAATACACCCAGTCCTCAAACCATTTGACGTGCTCTTTCTGTTCATACGCAAATCTCAGGGATTCTCTCAGCAAATCTCACTAACTTTATTTGGGACACATCTTAAGACCACATGCTTTAACTGGACTTACTGCTTGGGCCCCGATCTGGGTGGGTCTGTCAGTTTTCATTTTGCCTGATTATAACGCTCCTGTCAGGCCTAACAACAGGACCGGAGCCCCCTGGGGTGGGGCCTCACGACAGAACAGGAGCCCCAGACATTACGGCAGCTCTGAGTTGCCCTTTACGACATGGCGGGAGCCCTTAGTGGGGCTTCACGACATTCCCGGAGCTCTCAGTGGGGATTTATGACAAGACTGGAAATGAGGTGCTTTCGACATTACGGGACCTCTCAGTGGTCCTGCAGCAATTGCCGCTCCAGCAACACACACACACACACCTTCCCTACCCAATGGCTGGATCCTTTGGCAGCCAAGCACCCGTTCACCACCCGGAAAACTGACCTGACCCAAGGGCTCCTGCTGTGCACATTATACCCACACTCGCTGTGGGCCCCTGTTGTTGCTATCCCACCCCGAATACTCCACACATTCTCCCTCCTGCCCCACTTTGTTTCCACGCTATTCTGCTGTGTACCCCACGTCAGGTGGGTTTCCTGACCCAGGACTCTTCCCCTGTGACTGTTGCTCCAGCTACACACACTTCAGTTCCTGGAAACAATGCTTTACCATGAGAGCTCCAGCGCCCGAACTGATTCACCTGGCAGTGATGAGCAGATTTTCCCAGCTCTGGGAAACTTGCTTCAAGTTGGTTACTCAATTTTCCCAGCTCTGCCCAGCTATGGACTACAATTAAGGGTAGAAGGAACGCCAGGCTGACCCAGGGCACACGAGTCCAGTATTCAGCCCACTGACCCTTTCCAGTGGTGGGAAGACTCCGGGATTGCCCTCAAGCTCCAGGATTGATGGTATTGCACCAAGTCACACATGGCATCTCGCGTTGGTAGCGAGCAGATACCCAGAGACCCACTCCCTCTGTCCCTCCCGAGGAACGAAAGTGAATCGGGGAGCTCTGCCAGACTCATGTCACAGAACTGCCACGCTCCTTGATTCTGGAACCTGGCTCAGGCTTGAGAGTGCAGAGAATGGACACAGAAGCAATATTGCTTATGTTTCCTGTGTGGGGACAGAGATGGAAGACGTGGGGAACTAGCAGAAGGCTGGTAAAAGGAATTACGACACATGATAGAGAATGGGGGGGCAGTGCTGTGTTACAAAATACCAAGCACCAATTTAAACAAAAAAAAAGGGCTGGGCACAAAGAATCACCCTCCCATTTCCAAACGTCCCAGCGAAACTTTAAATAAAGCAAGGTGAATAAAATGCTCAGGTATTTATACAAAGCAAAATTGAGACTGAACCGGGTTCCATTCTCCAGCACTACCATCCATCACCTCTAAAGGACAACTGAAGCTGTATTGAAGTGTGCGCAGGTCGGGTGCAGACACCAGATTCCTGATCTGGGTCCACGGTGAGGAGCCCTGAGCCTCCCGTCCCCACCCCGCACCCCCACCCAACCAACATCCTGAGCTCGAGAGCCCACGCACACTTGAGCCAGATTCAAGCTGTCCTTGAACGAGCACAATGACCAACGACTGCAAAACACAAGACTGAACACAACACCAACCAGTGCCCGCAGGATGGCACTCTCTAGCAGAGTGGGTGTGCCAGCCGGCGGTGACAATGTCAACAGCAGGATGAGGTGAACGAGCGATGGATGGGGGTTGGAAGACGAGCTCTCAGGGCCTCAACACCAGAGCCAACTGATAGCAGCCATAAAGGACAAAATATTCCCCACCACTGACATCCTCCACCACAACCCCCCCCCCCCCACTCCCAACCAAAAACACTGGCAGCAAGAGGCTGGGCCACACAGGTCTTATGGAAATTGCCTGACACTACCCTCCCCGCAGAAACTCACTCTCCACTATGCCTGTCAGTCACCTCCACATCTGCAAATCTCATCAACCCATCACTATGTTCCCAAAGGTCAACTGCATTTAGGCCCTAAGGAATTGGAGTTGAACATGCAGAAGAAATTGAGAGCTGAGAGGTGAAAATGGTTTAAGAGCAGCACTGGCTTTCAGGTGTATCGGCTGCTCAGTGCTTGGGCTGATGCCACGAAAGACATATCAATTAAGCCCCGAATGCTGCCCCTCTATTCTGGCCGTGTATTTTTCTCTTGAATATTCATCCAAGTCCCTCTAGAAAAGGGACTCCAGTCTGCTTCATGTAGCCTTTAAAGTGCGCAATTCAACTCACTAGTTGGATTGTTAACTTAAATAGCCATCTCCCTGTCACTTATTATTCTCGTCAATGGCCTTCCATCTGCATCCCCTCTCCTGATGGTGGAAATAGCTTCTCCCTATTGACTCATTGAGAGCCCCCCAACATTGACAATGTCCAGAATCCAAGGCGAAGAACTCAGCTTCTCCAGTCTCTCCCAATAATTGAAACACACCCCTTCACCCCAATTCTGGTTCCGTTCTTCGAATTCTTTTGCCAGGGTTTTGATGTTGCGTCTCTCAAGTCCCAGGTCAAGAAGGATGATGTGAGAGCTATCCAATGACTTATATTGGCTTAGGGCAGCTTCCTTCTCCTTGCGCTCCACGTCCAAGACTCTGCTCATCTTACCCGCACAGCTTCTTCAACTCTACGTCCTTTGATGGGAATTGGGTTCCAATTGGCGACGCTGCTAGTTCTTAAATGCTCGAGAAGACGAAGGCGAGCCACCATCGGGAACGCAATGACCCGCCAGGTCATTTCAGAGGCCAGGCAACAGTCAACCATGGGTCTGGAGTCTCATGCAGGCAAGATCAGGGAAGGAAAGATGTCTCAGCGTTAGCTACCCAAAATTTTTTTTTTAAATGATAAGGGCTTTCTTACCACGAGCTGCCACAGCGGTGACCCTGGGGCCTGTGGACTGTCCAATTCAGCAGCTTTGCCATGGCACTACCATGTCTCTGCTCAGCCTGCCTTTTACCTTTAATGATTAGTATATGAGAGCCCTCGGAGTTCTCTGTCCCTCTCTCCCCCACCACTGTCTTTTACTTTTTACTGTTTAGGTTAAGTTGCCTTATCTTCTTGCACATTCCAAATCACATTGCGCGCACTCACACTGGCAGTGCTGGCCGACGCGGTCTCGGAGCTCAAATGATGGAACAATTCCACACAAATCTTACAGATCGGTGCAACTTACTGGAGCACCTTCCAACACATCCCTCTCTCTACAGCAGTTTGGGGGCTTTATGTAGCTCTGCCAGGTTCAGCACGACAAGCCAAATTAAATGCCCAATTGGACCTGCTCCTCTAACACGACATTAAGATGACAAGGGGTTGCAGCCTGGGAGCTCTGCAAACAATGTATAAACTGACACCAACATCCCGTGATTGCAGGAGCTGGCGGGTAAGGGGTAATGAATGGAACATGAAATCCGCTTACCTCTGTGAGCAGTACCAAATCGCTGCAGATCTCTGTAACAAGAACAAAGAACAAAGGAGTGACAGCTGGTGGGGCAACCATCGGGCATCATTCACAACAAAAGGAGAAAAAGAAACATGGCAGGATGTTGGAAACCCGAAATGAACAACAACAAAATGCTGGAAATAATCAGATCAGGCAGGGCATCTGTGGCAGGATTACAGAGGAGAAGATAGAGAGATGGACAAAAGAGATAGAGAGATGGACAAAGAGACAAAGGGAGAAAGAAAGAGAAACAGAGTTCACGTTTCCAGTCAATAGCCTAACAAGTTCTGATGAAAGGTTACTAACCTGAAACGTTAACTTGGTTTCTCTCTCCATTGAAGCTGCCAGACCTGCTGACTATTTCCAGCATTTTCTGTGACAATAAATAACTTACATTTACATAGCGCCCTTTGACATTTTTTAAAAAACGCCTCAAGGCGCTTAACAACGCAAAGTTTTGCTAAAAACATTTCGATATTGAGCCATAGCAGCAAAAATGAATTCAGACAAAAGAAAAGCTTCAAAGCAATAAGTGTTAAGACACACAACGAGAAGATAAAGGGATTCTGTTTATTGTTTTACCACCCGTCATCATTCGACACCTCCACAATCTGTCTGTCTTGCTTTTTCCATCCCACAGCTCTGCATTTATTCTCTCTTGGATATATCTAACTGCACTTGAGACTTGATATTGAATTTACTGCCACTGTTTATCCACAAAGCCCATTTCAAATCACAACAACTTAAGTGACAAAGACAACTCTCCTCCTATAATTCTGTTACTGAGCTTCAATCACTGATGGAACAAGTCACTTTCTATCTGCTTTTTTTCAAAATACATGCTCCATCATTTTGAGCACGTTGAAGAGATTTCACAAATTTCTGTATTCTCTCAGGGAATTTTAAAAGTTGGGAGCACAAGTGGCAGTAGTAGAAACTAACTCTACAAGTCCTAAAAAAAATGCTGCCTTCTAATAAGATTACCACTGGACTGCAAATTTGGATCCACCTCATCCCTTTACCATCTTAAGTTTAAAAATCTATAAACTGGGAAGCTCTTTCCACCACCTCTGCATCAGGAGACTAATGCTCAAGTCCCTCCTGCTCCAGAGGTGTTTTATAACATCTCTCAAGAAGCTGATGGGAAATATATGTTTAAAAACCTCGATAAATGCCAGAGAAGTGAGCACTAAAAGTTTTCTGTGGTGAAGAATTCCAATGATTCACCAACTTTTAAGTGATGCAGTTCCTATTAATCTTTGAGACAATGAGAACTGCAGATGCTGGAGAGTCAGAGCGGATTAACAGTGGAGCTGGAAAAAGCACAACAGGTCAAGCAGCATCAGAGGAGAAGGCGAATTGATGTTTCAGGTCAGAACCTTCTCCTCTAATGCTGCTTCACTTGCTGTGCTTTTCCCAGCTCCACTCGACTCATCTTTGCCCTATCAGGCACATCCTGTTTCCCATATTTCTCACTGCAGCCCAAGGAACACGCCTCTCAGCATCTATGTTGTGAAAACTCTCTCTGCTTCACTGGGATCAACCAGTGCATTGTCACCTCTCAGAGCTGCAACATCTCACCGCTCGCACTACTGAAGTGAAGCCCTCTGCACGCTTTGAGGCAGAACCGATGACTTGCAAGGGTTTAGTGTCATCCTTGGTTTGCTGTGAGGTATGGACGATCCTACTGGATGACCCCCCACCATACTTGGCTTGCTGCCCTTCAATACACATGCAGAGAAATCACTGCTCCCGGAGCCATCTTAGAGTCCTATCTTTCAACTTGTATGGCTGCTTGCCATTTTGCCAGGCAGAGTATCACTTCATGGTTCTCAAAATTAAAATTTCATCAGACTGCTCCATCTTTGCTCTCTCCTGGACATCCCTCCCACCCGTTTGATGCATTCGGAAGCTTTAAGATATTTGCAAACTCATATTCTGTCTTGCACACCCACAACCAGGTTGTTGGTGTACAGCAAACTTTGTTTTAACTGGCACCTTAACAAATCTTTCAACTTGTATGGCTGCTTGCCATTTTGCCAGGCACAGAGTATCACTTCATGGTTCTCAAAATTAAAATTTAATCAGACTGCTCCATCTTTGCTCTCTCCTGGACATCCCTCCCACCCATTTGATGCATTCGGAAGCTTTAAGATATTTGCAAACTCATATTCTGTCTTGCACACCCACAACCAGGTTGTTGGTGTACAGCAAACTTTGTTTTAACTGGCACCTTAACAACCAGCATTCTTGATAAACTGCCAACTTGATAAACAGGCAAAAGTTATACACCTCAAATACCACAATCTACCACGATGCCCAAGTATTTGTGTTGTAAGTAAATTACGACAGTGATGTGTGTATCCCTGCATTACATTTATAAAACTTACTGTGTGTTTTTACATGTATTTTATGTGTTATGTTGGTGTTTTCACACAACATTTTTTTTTGAGGGATGTTGGCATTTTGAAGGTTTATTGCGGTTATGCGTACCTCTTGATTATCCAGAGAATTTAATCAACAAGCATGCATGGTTCCTCAAGTGCAGGTTAACCAAAGGTCTGCCAAACCTCTGAGAAACTGCTGGGAGATACCACTTCACTTCCGTCTGAAAAGCAACCAGCCACCACTAAAACAAAACAAAGAACTGTGGATGTTGGGCACTTCATCAGATCGGTCGATGGACCCAAATGTGTAACTCTGCTTTACCACAGAGCTGCCAGATCTGCTGAGTTTCCTACACAATTTCAGTTTTTTAGTTTCAACCATTCATTTTTTGTCCATTTGAATCCATGGATTCCCAGCTCCTCGAATTATGTGAGCTTATAATTTGCCAACAAATTGGAGAAGTGGCACTTTTTAAATGACACAGACGTCACTTCAGTCACCCTACCCTTATCAACGCTTTATTTTAGTGCGCTTCTCTGTCCAAAGAGACCCTTCACCACATGCTCTGGGTCCTCAACATTTGGCTCTGCAAACAGGACCAATCCCTGGTTTTGTGCATGGATCACAATAACATAACTTGGCCAAATGGCGGGCTCCGGATTCAACCACAAATTGCATTTAGACATCACCTTTATTCGACTGCAACATCACAGGAATGTTCACTATCAAAAATTAAAGATTGGCCTGTTTGAGGATGAGGAGAAAAACTACTTAAGGAGGTGGCCGTACAAACAGTGGATACAATGATAATTACCTTTCAAGATTGCACAGACTGATACAGTTCCTGAGGATTGGAGGGTTTCGAATGCAGCCCCACAATTTATGAAGAAAGTAAACAGGGAATTATAGACTGGTTAGCCTGACATCAGCACTACAGTAAATGTTTTTGAGCAGCAGCTAAAACATATCTCCAAAGTGATTCAGGCTATGGGAAGAAAGCGGAAATGGTGCATGGAATTAATGATCAGCATTGAATGGCAGAATAGGTCTGAAGGGACAAATGGCCTACTCCAGCTTCTATTTTCTGTTCCTGTAGGAGGGTGGGTTATTACGGAATATATTCGCATGAGTTTAGGACCCGAGCAGTTCAATGTTCAATCAAGGATGATGGATTATCAAAATCAGGGACAAACATGAGGTTAGAACCATGGGGCTCAGCATGTGAGAGGCAAGTGGACTGCACTAGTCAGAGTGCAGCTCACCACCACCTTAAGGGCAATTGGGGATGGTCAATAAATGCTGGCCCAGACATTGACACCCACATTCCGTAAAACAATTTAAAAAGAATCCAGGGACATATTTGAAAACAAAGATAAGAACTTTTAAAGTAAAGGTGCGGCTGGACTCAGAACCAATGTAGTTAAGTGACCACAGGGTGGCTGGGTTGTGTTGCCAGGTAGGATAAAGGCAGTGGATTTTGCCAAGCTCAAGTACACAGCCCTAAACTTACCGATCCGTTTTCTCTCCATCAGCCAAAATATTAAGCTCCCAGACCAGACAAACAAGTGCTCCCTTTGACCTCCTTTGTACAATGGTTATTTAAGGAACACTAGCACTTTTGTTATACCATGCAAGATCCCATTACTATCTGGAGTCAGAACCTTTGGTTCTCCTTTAAAGGAACAGTGCTCCTATTGTCAGTCGACTGGATGGAGATTGCTGCTTCCTGACACTGTTTTTTGGTTTCCTTTAACAAACTGTCTATTGTTTATTCCAAGTCCTGCCGCTCACTATTGCATTTAAAGACACAGTCATCTTCTTCAGTGGTTCAGCCCCAGCTCCTTAGTTTGGGAGCTTTCCTGGAAACATACTGCAAAAGGGACCACTCAGTCCATTGGGCATGTGCTAGCTTCTTGAAAGAGCTATCCAACAACACCTGCTCCCCTTCTGGTTGCATCTAATTCAGTTAACAGGATACTAAATACCTTCAAGTTAAAGGAAAGTAAAACAGATTTCCTGAAAGCACAGTGGTCATGTCCCTATCTATAAGTTAAAAACAATGACTGCAGATGCTGGAAACCAGATTCTGGATCAATGGTGCTGGAAGAGCACAGCAGTTCAGGCAGCATCCGAGGAGCTTCAGCACAATCGACGTTTCGGGCAAAAGCCCTTCATCAGGAATAAAGGCAGAGAGCCTGAAGCGTGGAGAGATAAGCTAGAGGAGGGTGGGGGA
>NC_057755.1:9762441-9810617 GCF_004010195.1 Chiloscyllium plagiosum | reverse complement strand
CTCCTTTTCCACCTATCCACTCCACCCTCTCCTCCCTGACCTATCCACCTTCATCTCCTCCCCCACTCACCCACTGTACTCTATGCTACTCTCTTTCCACCTCCACCTAGCTTATCTCTCCACGCTTCAGGCTCTCTGCCTTTATTCCTGATGAAGGGCTTTTGCCCGAAACGTTGATTGTGCTGAAGCTCCTCGGATGCTGCCTGAACTGCTGTGCTCTTCCAGCACCATTGATCCAGATGTCCCTATCTATGTCTGAGCTTTTGTCCCACAAACTACAGAGTTGTGCCACAACGCAGCCTTTCCTTATGAATATAACGAGTGAACCAAATCAGATGAAGATGAACACTTTTGACTGAAGCTGCTTGTCTTTTCGCCTTATTTTTACTGCAGTGCTAGACTCCAACGTTTATTTGTAAAGCCTGCTTTTTCATTGAGGTATTTTAAAAAATTATTCATCACTATTCAAGACTGGATGTACAAGGAATGTAGAGTTTTGACCTGATCCATTCTTAGGAAAATCACTTAGCTGCCTATCTTGCCACACATCGTAAAGAACATGTGGCAGTTTTGTCTTATATCTTGACCAGGACTATGCCTCATGTTTACAGGTGCCTGGTACAGTTGCTGACATGCTCTCCTGCACTTTTTGTTGAAGCAGGGTTGACCCATGAGCTTGGTGATACTGCTCAAGTGGATTACATACTAAGCCATGAGGTGACAGACTGTGGTTAAATAAAATTCTACTGACCACCCATAGTACCTCATGACGCAGCACCTCAAATTGTTAGCATGAAACATATATACATTTAAGAGTTTGGAACCAGTGGCATGCGCCTTTTGCCCGAATGTGAAGGGGTTTCAAAATTAGCTCATCATGCTTTCTGGTGCCGTACTTTTTTTTTGTCAAATTCAAAAATTGAGACACCCTGGAGTGCAACAAGGTTTTGGCTTTGTTGGGAGTTTTCACAATCGAACAAAATAAAATGAAGTGCTTTAGGTTTTCAGTAAAAGGATCAGTTTTGTTTGGCTCAGGTTAAACTCTCAGCTCCCAAAGCCTTTTGGTTTCAATTTCCAGACATTTTGGTGGGCATTAGTTGTGTAAAACAGTTTCGTCTGAAGAAACAATGGTTCAGAAATGTTGAGAAATAGGCTGTCTCAGTGTAAGGAGTTCAATTTGAAAAATCTAAACAAGATGTGTTTAGTTCTTGATGTTTGATTCCCTCTCCCTGTTACTGATGCAGTCTAGCAGCTAAGTCCTTTGGGACTCCTTCGATTTGGTCAACAGCGTTGCTGAACCACTTTTAGTGACTGAGATTCTTTCCCTTGGTGTTCATTCTGTGGCCTTGCCTCCCCACCCAACCTACCCACAGCGCTTCCTTGAAGTGAGGATGAACACAGAGAAGCACCATTTTTAGCATGAGAATTCATTGGCCCCAGAGTCAATGTGGATGATTCCCAGGGCAGGCAGAGCATTCACCGCTGTGCCACCACCACTGGACTGATCATGCCCAGGGACGGTGATGGTGTTGCTTGGGACTTGGTAAGATATGACTCTGTGGGAATGACTGTGTCGGGCACTTGCTTGACCGATCTGTGGGTCTGCTACTACAATTTTGGTGAAAGTCCCCACATGTCAGCAAGGATGACCTTGCAGAGGCAACAGGACAACACGCACCACAGTAGTTTTGTTTGGCAGACTTTGTTGATGCTGGGCAGTCCATCTGGTTTCACTCCTTTAATCATCCTTGCAGCACTTAGACACAATTGACTGGCTTGTTCGACCATTTCAAAGTCAATTAAATTGCTATAAATCAGGAATCATATGTTGGCTAGATCAGATAAAGACATCATGGAAATATATATGGCAATGCACACGACTCTTCGGTGGCCTCATAGTTCAAGGATAATTGGGGATGGGCAACACAGCAGCAATACCCATATCCCAAAGAAAGAATAATAAAAAAGAACACTGGAAAGTACTCCACTACTGCGATAACAGAATAACACAAAAAATGTACAATACATGAAAAAATCAACAAGGTTCCTTATACTGCTTCAGCACAACTTGCTAACATGGCATATTTCTTTATCATTCCCATGGTGAACAAACAGATAGTTAGTGTCTCTAGGCATAGCATCATTTATTGCCCATTCCACATTGCTCCAAACAAGGAGGGGGTGAGCTGCAGCCACCTCGAACAGGAATCAACCCACAATGCAGGGAAGGAGGGAGCTCCAGGTCTTTGATCCAGCACAATTCAAATAGCAGTCTTAAAAGGAATAAAGGGCTTTAAAATGTGAGTGCAAGAGCTCCAGGTCAATGGGTAATGAGATTTTATCTCTCCACCCTTCAGGGTCTCTGCCTGTATTCCCGATGAAGGGCTTTTGCCCGAAACGTCGATTTTACTACTCCTCGGATGCTGCCTGAACTGCTCTGCTTTTCCAGCACCACTCTCATCTAGACAATGGGAAATGAAGATGATCAGGAACGCAATAGAGGCCAGAAGTCAAGGCATGGCACAAACAGTTCGCAGGACTGGAGAGGATTACAAACAGGGGTTTGAATATAAGGAAGAGTATTTTATTAACAAAATTGCATCCAATAAATATCGCTGAACGAAGGAACGGGAATTAGGGAACAGGAGGCAAAGATTTGATTAGGCTCAAGATTGGCCTGAAAAACTATCAAGGGTGAACTGACAAGTGGCAAATAATATTGTGTTACCCAGGTACCGAGCAATGACCATCTCCATCAAATCACTGACCCCTTACATTAAATGGCACTTTTAAAAAAATTAATTCACCAGATGAGAGAATCAATGGGTTCGACAGTGTTTATTATCCATTCCTTAATGCCCAGTGGGTTACGAGTCACCCAAATCGCTGTGGGTCTGGAGTATATATAGGCCAGACCAGGTGAGGATGACAGCTTTCTTCCCTAAAGGATGTTAGTGAACCAGATGATTTTCTTTTCCCAACAAATGACTTTCTTTTCCCAACAAATGACACTTGTTTCATGGTCATCACTGGTCTCTTAAAGACAGATTGTTATTGAATTCAAACTTCACCACCTGCCATGGGGTGAGATTTGAACCCTGGTCGCCAGATCAATACCCGTGTCTCGAGGTTAACAGTCTAATAATAATTATTACAAGACCATTGCCTCACTATCATTTAATCACTCACTAACCACATCACAGGGGTTGACCAGAAACAAAACTAAATTCACTATATAACTACAAGAGCAAGTCACAGGCTAGAAATCTTGCAGAAAGAACCTTATCTCTGTTCCCATCTACAAGGCGCAAGAACAGCAATATGGTGGAATATGTCCCAATTTCCTGTATGAGTGCAGCTCCAACAACACAAGAAGCTTGACACCATCCAGGACAAAGCAGCTCACTTGAATGACACAGACAATCACTCCCTCCACCAGTGACACTCAATAGCAGCAATGGGTGCCATCTCCAAGTTGCATGGCAGGAATTGAGAGGTTTCTGAAACAACCTCCAAACCCACAATCACCACCACCACCATCTAGGAGGACATTGAAATATTCCAGATTGCCCTTCCTACGGGCCCTCCACACCTACAACTGAACAGCAGCACTTAAAACAGTCATCTCACCGTGCATTCACCAGTGCAGTTAGGGATGGGTAATAAACACTGGCACAGCCAGCAAAGACATCATCCCACGAATGATAACAAAGTGGGATGAAAGGTGATAAGAACCATAAACATTTCTCAAAAACACCACGCAAAAGTGAGGGGCTCCATGCTTACGCATTCAAAAGTAAAGTGCTTTGGGACCGCCAAAGGTCAAGAAAATGCTTTAAGAGTCATACAGACCCTTTGGTCCAACTCGTCCCTGCCAATCAGGTTTCCCAGACTAAACTAGTCCAAATTGCCTGGGCCTGGCTCACATCCCTATGTGCATACCTGACAAATGTCTTCAATTTTTTAAAAACTATACCTGCATCAAACATTTGCTCTGGCAGTTCATCTCACACATGAACCATCCTCGTCCCTTCAAAAGCCCTCTTAAATCTTTCTCCTCTCACCTTAAAATTTTGACCTCTGGTCTTGAACTCCCCTACCATAGGTAAACAACCATTGCTGTTCACCTTATCTATGCACTTCATGATTTTGCAGACCTTTATAAGGTCATCCCTCAACCCTGTTGCTCCAGTAAAAAGAACTCCCAGCCTATCTAGCCTCTCCTCAGAGCTCAAACCCTCCAGTCCCTGTAATATCCTTTTCTGCACCGTGTAATCAACTACAAGGGCAAGCAGAACCTGTGCACAGTACTCCAAAAGTGGCCTAACCAACATCCTGTACAATCACAGCATGACATCCCAAGTCCTATACTTAATGGTCTGAGCAGTGAAAGCAAGCACACCAAGTGCATTCTTTACTACCCTGTCTACCTGTGAAGGAACGTTCAAGGAACTCTATGCCGAGGGGTTGAGGTGCCTTTGTTCGACAATTCTGTTCATGGCCCGAGCATCAACTGTGTAAGTCCGACCGTCATTCACCATACCAAAATGCAACATCTCGCATTTACCTTAATTAAACTTAATCTCAATTAAAATCAATGGGCCAATCCTGGACCCATTGGTCCAATTGATCAAGATCCCTTTGTAGTCTGAGATAACCTTCTTCACCAATTTTGGTGTCACCCACAAACTGGTAATTATGCCTCCTGCATTCTCATTCAAACAGTTTATATAAATGACAAACAATAGCGGACCCAGTACCAATCCCTGCAGAATACATCTGGTTACAGACCCCCAGTCCAAAAATCAACCTTCCACCGAAACCTTTTGATTCGTATCATCAAGTCAATTTTGAATACAATTGGCAAAGTCTCCCTGAACTCAGTGTGATGTAACTTTGCTCACCAGTCTACCATGCGAAATGTTGCCAATGGTTTTACCTTGCTAAAGTTCAAACAGACAAGGTCTACCACTTTGCCCTCATCTATCTTACTGGTCACATTCTCAAAACATTCAATCAAGTTTGTGAGACACGATTTCTCATGCACAATGCCATGCTCAATATCCCTAATTAGTCCTTGCCTCTCCAAATACACGTTAATCCTGTCTCTCAGAATCCCCTCCAAAAACTTACCCACCACTGACTTCAGACTCACTAGTTTACAGTTCCCAGGCTTTTGCTTTTTAACAGGAGATAAATTAGCATCACCTTGGCTACTGAAGAGCAGCCACATATTTCTGAAAGTCAAAAAGTGATTGATTCTTCGAATAGAGGAATATATTGAAAAAAAAAACTCCAATGAATGTGTGCACACAGCTACTGAAAAACAGAAATCGCGGTCATGATTACTGGCCATTACCTAAAGGATGATGGCATCACTGACAGAAATATAGAAATGTTGAAGAATGAAGGAAGAGTATGCCATTCATCCCAGCTCCTTCATTCAGTATAATCAGACGGATCCACTGTCCCAATGCTGTACTACTATTTTCACCTCACATTTTGATATTATCATGAGAGACTCCTGGAAAAGGGGTGCACAGCTGTAACATTTGATCACACAATCAGGGTACATGGTCTTCTAAGATGAGGATGCCAAACTTCAGGTTTGATATCAAGTTCCCTCTACAAGGTCTATCAAGCACAGATATTGTGTGGGGTTGACTCCAAATGAATCTAAACCTACAAACACAAAAAAAACCCCACAGGTGCAGGAAAAGGTCATAAAGCCACTCAAGGTCCTCCATCCTTCAATAGAGTAAGGTAGATATCTTACATATACTCCACTTTCCTGCCTAATCTTCAAATCTCTTGATTCCCCTGCAAGTCCAAAGATCCATGAGTCTCAGTCTTGAAAATACTTGACAACTGAGCAAAGATCATCTGGGGTGAAAATTTGGAGATTCAAAACTCTCAGATACAGCGTAGCAAAGTAATGCACCCTCTACATTGTCTCAACCAAACACTTGTAGGGGCAGGAAAAACATGGGGTCAGATGGAGACTTTGCTCTCTTTTGCACTACTGGGACTTACACTCCAAATTAGGCACAACAAATTGAACACAGAAATACTATCCCAAAAGCCTTCACAGAGGTGCTTTGTTTCACGAAAATGAGGGTTTGGTGCAATGGCAAAGGGCTTTAAGGAGATAAGAAGGAGTACAGTGTACTAGCTTTTTTTTATTCCAAAGGAAAGATATACTTACCGTAAAAGATTCACTTGATGTATTTGGAAAGGCAAGGACTGATTTGGGATAGTCAACATGGCTTTGTGTATGGGAAATCATATCTCACAAATTTGATTGAGTTTTTTGAAGAAGTAACAAAGAGGATTGATGAGGACAGAGCGATAGATGTGATCTTTATGGACATGGTAAGGCATTCGACAAGGTTCCCCATGGGAGACTGATTAGCAAGGTTAGATCTCATGAAATACAGGGAGAATTAGTCATTTGGATACAGAACTGGCTCAAAGGTAGAAGATAGAGGGTGGTGGTGGAGGGTTGTTTTTCAGACTGGAGACCTGTGAATAGTGGAGTGCCACAAGGATCGGTGCTAGGTCCACTACTTTATATCATTTACATCAATGATTTGGATGTGAGCATAAGAGGTACAGTTAGTACGTTTGCAGATGACACCAAAATTGGAGGTGTAGTGGACAGCGAAGAAGGTTACCTCAGATTACAACAGGATCTTGACCAGATGGGCCAGTGGGCTGAGAAGTGGCAGATGGAGTTGAGTTTAATTAAACGAGAGGTGATATATTTTGGGAATGCAAATCTTAGCAGGACTTATACACTTAATGGTAAGGTCCCAGGGAGTGTTGCTGAACAAAGAGACCTTGGAGTGCAGGTTCATAGCTCCTTGAAAGTGGACTCGCAGGTAGATAGGATAGTGAAGGCGGCGTTTGGTATGCTTTCCTTTATTGGTCAGAGTATTGAGTACAGACTTTGGGAGGTCATGTTGCAGCTGTACAGGACATTGGTTAGGCCACTGTTGGAATATTGCGTGCAATTCTGGTCTCCTTCCTTTCGGAAAGATGTTGTGAAACTTGAAAGGGCTCCGAAAAGATTTGCAAGGATATTGCCAGGGTTGGAGGATTTGAGCTATAGGGAGAGGCTGAACAGGCTGGGGCTGTTTTCCCTGGAGCGTCGGAGGCTGAGGGGTGACCTTATAGAGGTTTACAAAATTATGAGAGGCATGGATAGGGTAAATAGACAAAGTCTTTTCCCTGGGGTCGGGGAGTCCAGAACTAGAGGGCACAGGTTTAGGGTGAGATGGGAAAGATATAAAAGAGACCTAAGGGGCAACTGTTTCACACGGAGGATGGTACGTGCATGGAATAAGCTGCCAGAGGAAGTGGTGGAGGCTGGTACAATTCCAACATTGAAGAGGCATTTGGATGGGTATATGAATAAGAAGGGTTTGGAGAGATATGGGCTGGGACTCGGTGGGACTAGATTGAGCTGGGATATCTGGTCGGCATGGACGGGTTGGACCGAAGGGTCTGTTTCCATGCGGTCCATCTCTATGACTGATTCCTGGAAGGAGTGCTCTGTCCTATGAGGAGAGGTCAGTTAGAATGGGTCCATATTCACTAATGGTTTGGGAGGCTGAGCAGCTACCTTGTTGAAAAGTAGAAAGTAATGGAATGTTGCAAAGGTAGTTGCTGCTTAAGTTTGTTTCTCTCGAGCTAAGATTTACAGAGCCCCAGCTTAACAAACTGCCTATCGGGACCGAGGTAATGAGAAACTTCTACACACTGATGTCATGGCTGCTTGGTCATAGACTGTAACCAGCACTGAGATCATCACTATTGTTATTACAATAAGTCATCTGAAGTGGGGTCAGGACTGCATACCATGTTTCCCCATTGGCATTGCTTTCTTTGGAGAGAAGGTGGCTGACTGGAGATTTGATAAAGGATTTTCAAAATGATGGATAGAATAGATGAGCTGTTCCTGCTTATAGAGGAGACAAGAATGGGAGGGGGCATAGATTTGGAGCAGCCCATAAACCTAGGGAGGACGATGAGGGGGGAAAAACAATACAAGCAGTGCATTCTAGATTTCAAGCACACAGGTCCACCAAGTGCAAAAGTAAACGTTTCACGTGTCACTGATGAGTCATTGGCCAATAACCTCAAATTACAGCCTTCACACCAACAAGAATAAGTTGATCTTGGGCGACTCTGTCCAAACCCTTCAATTCTGACTGTTTCCAGCAAAGTTTGCTTCAACAATCTCCATGTAAAGTAGCCCTGACTTCTCAACCCTCTCCATTTGGAACTAAAACTTGGATTTGCACTTGTATTGTCAACTTGACATATTTTTGTACTCATCTTTTTTCTGCTTCATAAGTTCTTGCTGTCTCAGTGCTCTGTACTTGGCTGCTCCATCTTGGGCACATGAACCATTTCCTCATTAAAAAACAGCCAATTGTTCTTTTTTGCACAATTTTGCTTGTGACAGCTTTCCCTCCAAATGTAGAATTTGGCCTACCTCCAATGTGGTTATTTTAGACAACGTTGGAAACATTAGGTTAGCGCTGATCACTGATCCCCCAAAGTTCCCTCACACCTGATCGACCGGATTCAGAGCATTCCCAACCAACCAGAATCCTTCCTCCGTCAGCCAGAATAGGCACATCAAAAATAGTCTCCCAAATACGTACAATAAATACTTTCTAACACGATTTGCCCCTTTCCACATTCAGAAAACTGAAGTCGTCCGTTATCACTAAACTGTAGTTTCTGCATCTCTTCAGAGTTTCCCTGCAGATCTGATCCTGAATATCTTTCCCACCAGTTGAGGCTGAGTACCCTCATGCTGCTCAGGTGTGCATGGCAAAGGATAGTGCTCCTTCTGGTTTGTTTGATAGTCAATCCCTCTTCGAAACAGTCATTTCCATGAGTCTGAAAGGAACACTCATGCCTTCATCATCAATCTCTCCACCTTTGGGTACACTTCCCCAACTCCCCCAAACATCAGTCATCCCTTTCCAAAGCACAGAAGGCCCTGGACACCGGGTGACTCACCCACCTCCACACGTGCTCTCCACTCACCGGATCTCCACCGGCTCCTCGCCTTCTTCAGGATGGCCTGTGCTCAGCTCCGCCCCACCGAACGTGAACGAGATGCAGCTCCGCCGGCGGGGATATTCCGACTTGCGCCTACGCTGGGCTGGGGAGGAACCCGGTCTATCGCGGGGCAGGCTCTGCAATGTTGTTGGTGGGTGCTGCTCCTGGCCTCGCACACCGGCCACCGACACCAGCACCTTCCCTGACTCGTCTGCGTCCGGGCCCCAGGCCTCCACACGCTGCCACACCAGCCCGCTGGCCTGCCTGTCGGTACGGTCCCACTCAACTTCCTGGCACAGCACGGCCTCCTCTACCCGCTGCCGTTGTTCATCTATGATCAGGATCCTCCGCTTCTCACCAAATGTGTGTGTGAGAGAGAGACAGAGAGAGAGAGAGACAGAGAGAGAGACAGAGAGAGAGAGAGAGAGAGAGACAGAGAGAGAGACAGAGACAGAGACAGAGAGAGAGAGAGAGAGAGAGACACAGAGAGAGAGAGAGGAAGGGGAGAGAGATACACAACGTTAGTATTTGAATGGGAACCACATTAACACATCAAAAACCAGTGGTCTCATCAGCAAAACAAGTCACTGTGACTGGTGCATCCTGAACTACAGTCAATGGGAGTGCTATCCATCTATGTCTATTCAGAATCTCAATGGAGTCTGGACACTGAGTCAATACTCAAGATTACACGCACTATTCTTTTTCCTGACTCTCTCCTGGATGTGCCTGCCATTGAGCCAACATCTGCTGCCCTTCCTTGAGGGACTGGCTGGGTGATTTTATTTTTTGCAAAGAAATTAAGAGCCAACCACAACAGTGGATCTCCGGACACAGGTCGATTAGACTTAGGAAGGATGGCAGATACCCCTCCTTGAAGAGGACAAGAATGAACCAGATCCTTTAAATTGATTATGACCGTCATAATGTCAAGCAGGGATGGGCAACAAATCCTAGACAAACCAGCAAAGTCCACAACTCATGAACAAGCGAATAAATAATTAAAATAAAAAAAAACAGAAGTTGCCTTGGTCACCATTACCTAGAAATTCTAAGTTAAAAATCACACAACACCAGGTTATAGTCCAACAGGTTTTACTGGAAGCACACTAGCTTTCGGAGCGTTGCTCCGAAAGCTAGTGTGCTTCCAATAAAACCTGCTGGACTATAACCTGGTGTTGTGTGATTTTTAACTTTGTACACCCCAGTCCAACACCGGCATCTCAGAATCTAGAAATTCTAGACTTTAATGGAATGAATTTCAATATCATTAACACCATGAAGGAATGCATCCACATTCAGAAAGGCCTGACCTTTGGATCAACAAATCAGCATCAAGGGATCCCATTCCATTATTTCGAGTCATCGGGAAGTTAATCCAGTACTCCTTGTCAATGCGAATCTTCAGACCATTACCAAGAATTCAGTTATCTTTTATCATTAGCAGGCTGGTGGGGCGCTCCTCTACACAAACTGGTTGTCCCGTCTGTAACGAACCCTCAAAGTCAATACCCACACATTATGCCACTCTGCTACCTCAACTTCCACAGTTCTACATACTCGAATTCTTTTCAGGATGTGTGAGAGACTCAATCAAGCGCATGGTCTCGTAGAAGTGGTAAATTCAAACAACAGTTTGCTGAAAGCCTATGAGTGACCCAGACACTGCACAACAGCCGCAGGACCCACCATACGGCAGTCTATCCTCATGGATCAGACATTCACACTGCATAATGATGCCCTCTTCACGGCTGAGACCTACAATGTTCTGACAGTCCATCAGTTTTACACATTTGAGTCCACAGTGGTATTTTGCACTGGACTAATAATCCAGAGATCTGGCTAATGTATTGGTTGGCATGGGTTTAATCTCACCATGACAGCTGGCGCTATTTAATTAGTTATAACCGGGAATCGATAGCATCTGTAATAGAATCTGCAAAGCTGTACATTTCGAAAACCCAGTGGGTTGATTTATGTTCCTTTGGGGAAGGAAATCTGCCATGCTTGCATGGTCTGGTGTAATGTGACTCCAGACTTCCAATGAAGTGCTTGTATCTGAACAGCCCTCAGTTTACTACAGAGGGAAAGCAGGAGGGCAAAAAGGGGACATGCTTTGGCAAATAGAATTAAAGAGAATCCGAAGGGCTTTTACAAATACAATTAAGGACAAAAGGGTAACGAGGGAGAGAATAGGGCCCCTGAAAGATCAGCAAGGCAACCTTTGTGTGGAGCCACAGAAAATGGGGGACGATAGTATTTTGCACCAATGTTAACTGTGGAAAAGATCATGGAAGATATAGAATGTAGAGAAATAAATGTTGACATCTTGAAAAATGTCCATATTACAGAGGAGGAAGTGCTGGATGTCTTGGAACGGTTAAAGATGGATAAATCCCCAGGGCCTGATCAGGTGTACCCGAGAACTCTGTGGGAAGCTAGGGAAGTGATTGCTGGGCCTTTTGCTGAGATATTTGTATCATCGATAAGCACAGGTGATGTACAGAAAGACTGGAGGTTGGCTAACATGGTGCCACTGTTTAAGAAGGGTGGTAAGGACAAGCCAGTGAACTACAGACCAGTGAGCCTGACATCGGTGGTGGTCAAGTTGTTGGAGGGAATCCTGAGGGATAGGATGTACATGTATTTGGAAAGGCAAGGACTTATTAGCAATAGTCAGCATGGATTTGTGCATGGGAAATCATGTCTCACAAACTTGATTGAATTTTTTGAAGTAACAAAGTGGACTGATGAAGGCAGAGCAGTAGATGTGATCTATATAGATTTCTGTAAGGCATTTGTCAAGGTTCCCTATGCGAGACTGGTTAGCAAGGTTAGATATCACAGAATATAGGGAAAACTAGCCATTTGGATACAGAACTGGCTCAAACGTAGATGACAGAGGCTGGTGGTGGAGGGTTGTTTTTCAGACTCGAGGCTTGTGACCAGTGGAGTGCCACAACGATCAGTGCAGGGTCCACGACTTTTGGCCATTTATATAAATGATTTGGATGTGAGCATAAGAGGTAGAGTTAGTAAGTTTGCAGATAACACCAAAGTTGGAGGTCTAGTGGACAGTGAAGAAGGTTAGCTCAGATTGCAATGGGATCTTGACCAGATGGGCCAATGGGTTGAGAAATGGCAAATGGAGTTTAATTTAGATAAATGCGAGGTGCTGCATTTTGGGAAAGCAAATCTTAGCAGGATTTATACACTTAATGCTAAGGTCCTAGGGAGTGTTGCGGTACAAAGAGACCTTAGAGTGCAGGTTCATAGCTCCTTGAAAGTGGAGTCGCGGGTAGATATGATGGTGAAGGTGGCGTTTGGTATGCTTTCCTTTCTTGGTCAGAGTATTGAGTTCAGGAGTACGGAGGTCATGTTGCGGCTGTATAGGACATTGGTTAGGCCACTGTTGGAATATTGCGTGCAATTCTGGTCTTCTTCCTTTCGGAAAGATGTTGTGAAACTTGAAAGGGTTCAGAAAAGATTTACAAGGATGTTGCCAGGGTTGGAGAATTTGAGCTATCTGGAGAGGTTGAATAGGCTCTGGTTGTTTTCTCTGGAACGGAGGCGACTGTGGGGTGGCGTTGTAGAGGTTTACAAAATTATGAGGGGCATGAATAGGATAAATAGACAAAGTCTTTTCCCTGGGGTGGGGGAAGTCCAGAACTAGAGGGCATCGGTTTAGGGTGAGAGGGAAAGATATAAAAGAGACCCAAGGGGCAACCTTTTCACACAGAGGGTAGTACGTGTATGGAATGAGCTGCCAGAGGATGTGGTGGGACTAGATTGGGTTGGGCTATTTGATCGGCATGGACGGCTTGGACCGAAGGGCCTGTTTCCGTGCTGTACACCTCTATGACTCAATGACTCTAAATGTCCTCGTAAACCATGCAAAGTCAATCAGAATTGGGCAACCGACGCCAATCTCATCAGCGACATCTGTATTTCAAGGAAGAATTCTGTAAAGTTTCTCTGCTGTCCCAAGACACACATACTGTATGACAGTACACTCTCACAGCTTGAAACGCTCACAATGCACTCCCCCATAACCATAAACACAGCCCAGGACCTCTCAATGTATGAAATGCACGAAGACTTGGTCCTTGCAGCCTACACACACTCATCGCAGCCCAGTGGCCAACAGAACTCAAAAACAGAGCCCTCATTTCGACCCTGATGCTCACAGAGTACAACAGCTCCTTAAAAGTCCCACAGTCTTTAAACAATAGCCAGAAACCCCTGCACTGTAACCCAAAACAGCCCGAGAAACTCATGAAGCACGAAAGCCTCATGACACAACCCCTGTGACCATCACACTGGACGACAAACCCCTCCAATCACAGCCTCAGGACCTCTGTGCTGCACACCAGCATGAATCTCTGCCCCTGGATTCTCACACTTTTGATTCCTTCCTCCATATTATTGATCTTGTCTCACCTCTTGAAACTATCAATGCTTTGTTACTGAACTACTGACAGTATTCGACCAGATACAGGTCACATGAAATACTTTCATAAAACGTCGCTGCAGTTTCATCAGACTGCGAAATACGAAAAAGCTGATGAAACGTCAGGTGATGTCTCAAAAGGTACAGAATGACAAGAGGCAATAAAAGCCCAGAGTAGGGCAGGGTTGTGGTTCTCCCACGTATTATGGCCTCAGAGCAGCTACAAGACACATTACAGGAGGATGAAGTCTGAGCAAATACAAATATGAACAAAAGTGGTTAGTTACAATCCAGGCAATGGGGACAAAGGTGTGCTTTTCTGATTGAGGGATGGGGCTAGATATAAAGTAGACTAAGCTATACCATCGTGCAATATCTTCAGCATTGAAACAGGCCCATGCTTGTCCAGAAACAACTCCTGTAAGCCACTCCCTACTCCCACCAACAAATCTTTTCATTGTTTTCTCTCCTCGAAATCACATCAACCATCTGCACATCCCTGGACACAATGGGGCAATTTAGCATGGCTAATCCACTTAACCTGCACATCTTTGGACTATGAGAAGAAACTGGAGAACCTGGTGGAAACCTACAAAGACACAGAGAGAACATATAAACTCCACACAGATGGTCACCCAAGGTGGGAATCAAACCCAGATCCCTGGCAATGAGTGTAGAGGTAGCAGATTTCAATCAACGCTATTGGAAGTAAACATGTAATAGTGGATATTTTCACTGCAACTTTGACTCCAAGATGGGAAGGTGCTGACAGTTCATTTGGTTGGGCAGCCAGAAAAGGTCAACAGGATGGGTCTCAATGCCCGTTTGGTCAACGTGAACTTGGGGCCTGCCTCTTTCCTCAGCACATGGTGAAGGTTATAACTGATGTTTGCATGAACAAACAAGAGATGCAATGCATTGCTTGAAGAGGGCTTACAACCAACAAGGTCACAGGAATTTTAAAAAACTTCACAAAAATGTAAATTGCAGCATGACAGAGAATGAGCAAGGAAGTGGAGTGAATAATTCTTACAATAACCTGGCACAGGCTGAATGGTCTTCTCCTGAGATTGCGTTCCTTACTTTGCGACTGGCACACGTACTGTAATTTATATACAGATCACTGTACTGATGATCAAGAGTACAATGATGGCACAGTAACTGACTGCCTTGCCTTTCGGTAGAGGATATGCCTGGGCAATTTTGCACACTGTAAAGTAGATGCACTGCTTGGCTAGTAGCACAGCAAGAACTGGAGCACACATCTTCAGTGCTATTGGCAGTATGCTGTCAGAGTCACTGGCATGTGCAGTAGAAAAAGCTTTCAATAACGGCCAATTAATGTGGCTGTGCCTTTTTTTATTTATCCTATTTTTCTAATCAGCCTATGCAGAAATGTTATTCCTGTACATACCTCTGGAGCATGAGAGACTTGAACCCAGACCTCCTGGTCCAACGGTTAACTAGTGGCTCCTGCTCTGATATCTAGCCTTTCTTGATATCACACAGTCAATCAACTCAGCTAGAGACTGTCATGTGAAATGCTAGGGCCCTCTGCAGAAGGCCAAATTGGATTCAGAATCTGGGATCACAGTCTCAGCAAACATCGTAGACTGTTTCGAAGCGAGACAAGGAAACACTTTTCTTTAGGTTACAGCGTGGTCAATCTGTGGAAATCATTACCACAGAAGGTTGTGGAGGTGAAGTCAAAATACATTCAAAAATAATTTGGTAAATTTTTAAATATTAAAAGCATGAAGAGGCACGGAGAGTAAAAGGGAATATGGCATTGAGACAGAGGATCCACTGTCATCATAATGAATGCACAGCAGGCTTGAAAAGCCAAGTCATCTATTGCCGGTTTCAGTGAACTTCTGGTTTAAGATTATTGCAAATGCTTCAGCCTTCTCTTTTGCACTGATTTGCTAGACTCATATTTGAAGGATATTTGTAGAGCCGCATACTCCACTGAGTTGTTTGAGAGAGTAAGTGTTAACATCACATCCCTCCTCAACCCAGTATGCACACTGTGGGTAACAGGTAAGCTTAATTCCTCATGCCACTCATGCAGAGTAAAACAGACAGTATTAACACCCATGCCCCTCAGATTAAATCTCACCAAGTCCCCAGTCCTGCAGAAAGTCACTGACAGAATTACTCAGTCTCTTATTCGTAATCTCACCATATTTCCCTCATTCTGTGTATGTCACATGTGCCCCACACAAAGCATGACATCATTAACCACCATATCCCTCACACAGACTGACAGTAATAAGCCCTGCACTTTTCACACTGAGGATAACAATATCAATCATCCCAAGGGCCCTCACATGGAGAAACAGATAGTATTCATCCCAAGTGGAGTATAACTAACATTAATCCCTGATATCCATCATATTGAGGGGAACAGATAGTATGAAACCCTTACAATCTCTCAGAGGATAACCAACAGCATTAATCTCTGCTGTCCTCAGACTAATTCCCCCATCTGCCAGACACCGAGGGTGACTTACATATCACACTTGCAGAGAGTAATACAGAGAGTAGATGACAGTATTAAGCACAATGACAGCATCCAAGAGTATTAATCTCAGTACACCTCAGAGCAAACGTAACTGACAATACAAATTACCCCTCAACTTCCCTTTCATTACAAGTAAAAGATGGCATTATTCCTCTAAGACCCTAACAAAGATACACAGAATATTAAATCCCACCCTATCCCTCACACTGTTGACAGCAATAAAGCATTTATGTGTTTGTCTCCAAATATAAGAGAGAACATTACTCCAACATGGAATCGCAAAATACAGAAGAGACTCTCTCGTCCTTGGGACTGTACCATCAGAAATACACCAGTACTTACACGAGTCCTACTTTCTTTCACTAGGCTCATGTTATGACAATTCAAGTGCTCATCCAAGATCTTTTTAAAGATTGTGAGGTTTCTTCTGTTGCTTTTAAGTAATGGACAGTATTAATTAACTCATCCTTCAGACTAAACAGACTGTATTAGTCTGATGCCATTCAGAACACGCGACAGTATTATTTAGCACATCACATCCTGAGAATAAGACAGTATTAATTGCCAAGATCCCAATTGCAACTAAGATTTAATCACCCTCAGTTCCGTATCCTAATCTTCCCATTTTCTTCATGCTGAAGTAACAGTGTTATTCACCCCAATACCCCACGAATAGTAACACTAATAATTCCCCATAATTTCTGTAACACTGAATGACTTATTAACCATCCCAGATACCTCACATTGAGAAAAACAGACAGTATTAATTTCTAAGATCCATGAAGTCTGAAACACTGTTCATACACACACAACTCTTATGCTGAAAGTGAAAGGCAGTACTCACACCCACGTTTCTCACAGTGACAGACAATATTAACCCTCCCATATCAATCATACAGTGAGAAATGGGCAGTACTAATCTTGCATCCCTCACAATGTGAGAGATTATTAATCCAGGTATCTCACAATAAGAATAATGGATAGTATTAATCCCCAGGTCCCTCACAAACTGACAAAATTACATCACCCAGCCCCTCATTCTGAGACTAAAGGATAATATTATCCACCCTCAGAGAAATAGCATTAATATTCTGATAGTCAACACGGAGTAAAGCAGACAGTACTAATCAGCTAACGTACCACATGCTGAGAGAAACATTCAATCTCATGCCTGTCACTTGCAATGAAAAACAGTTTTAATCTAGACTGATGTCACACTGTGGGTAGTGTTAGGAATACTCACCATGTCACTCAGAGTAGGAGTGACAGTACTAATCTCCATATCACTGAAATGGATTAACAGACAGTATTAATCGACCTGTTACACCAGGAAGACAAATGTTCATCCTTTCGTCTCTCATCTGAAGAGTGTTAATAAAAACCCTTTGCCCTTTGCACAGTAACTCAATATAAATCCTGTGTCTCTCACACCTAGTAATAACCCTTACCTAATTTTCACACCAATAATGAGACAGTATTAATTCATGTATCTCAGAGTAACAGACAGCATCAATTCCCCCAAGTCCCTTACACTGGGTGTAACAGACAGTACTAACACCTCCACGTCCCTCACCAAGTGTAACAGGTAGTATTAACCCCCATGTGCCTCACACACAGAGAAACAGACAGCATCAGTTTCCTACATCAGCCCCATCATGCCCTGGCGGTAATAATCTGACAGTATCACTTGCCCTGATGTTAATAATCTAACAGTATCACCTCCCCTGCAGTAATAAGGGTCAATGGGCTGAGAAGTGGCAGACGGAGTTTAATTCAGATAAATGTGAGGTGCTGCATTTTCGGAAAGCAAATCTTAATGGTAAGGTCCCAGGGAGTGTTGCTGAACAAAGAAACCTTGGAGTGCATGTTCATAGTTCCTTGAAAGTGGAGTCGCGGGTAGGTAGGATAGTGAAGGTGACATTTGGTATGTTTTCCTTTATTGGTCAGAGTATTGAGTACAGGAGTTGGGAGGTCATGTTGCGGCTGTACAGGACATTGGCAAGGCTACGGTTGGAATATTGTGTGCAATTCTGGTCTCCTTCCTATCAGAAAGATGTTGTGAAACTTGAAAAGGTTCAGAAAAGATTTACAAGGATGCTACCAGGGTTGGAGGATTTGAGCTACAGGGAGAGGCTGAACAGGCTGGGCCTGTTTTCCCTGGAGCATCAGAGGCTGATGGGTGACCTTATAGAGGTTTACAAAATTATGAGGGGCATGGATAGGATAAATAGGCAAAGTCCCATCCCTGGAGTCGGGGAGTCCAGAACTAGGAGGGCACAGGTTTAGGGTGAGAGGGGAAAGATATAAGAGAGACCAAAGGGGCAACGTTTTCACACAGAGGGTGGTACGTGTATGGAGTGAGCAGCGAGAGGATGTGGTGGAGGCTGGTAGGATTGCAACATTTAAGAGGTATTTGGGTGGGTATAGGAATAGGAAGGGTTTGGAGGGGTATGGGCCGGGTGCTGGCGGGTGGGACTAGATTGGGTAGGGGATAACTGGGGCAGCATGGACGGGATGGACCGAAGGGTCTGTTTCCGCGCTGTAACATTCTCTATGACCTGACAGTGTCACCTGCTCCGATACTGCCCGGACAGTGATAACCAGTAATAATCCTGGTGACTGCCGCTGACCTGCTGCTGCTCTCTGCCCGAGGCCTCGCTCTGCTCCTGGCCCGCCGGGTAAAGCGAGCAGTCCGTCTGTCCGGCGGCAAGGCCCGTTTCCTCAGGCTCGGCCTCCACCTTCACCATGCCGCCGCCTCCTCCTCCTCCGTCCTCCTCCTCCTCCGCTTCTTCCCCGTCCTCCTCCTCCTGCTGCTGCTGCTGCTGCTCCTCCAGCCCCAGCTCCTGTTTGACGGTGCAGGGTGCGGCCAGGCCTAGCTCCGCGCGGCCTTGTGTTTCAGGCTCGTGTCGCCCCCTGAGCCTGCTCCTCCCCCGGTGTCTCTCCTCCTCCTCTTCTTCCTCCTCCTCCTCCTCCTGTCCTTCACCTTCAGGCTGCTGCTGCTGCTGCCGCCGCCGCTCCTCACCCCCGGGACCCGGGCCCGCCCGATGACAATGAACCGAGGCCCCGCTCCGGTTCTCCGCCGCCATGTTGCTCACACTCTCCGGGGAGGGGAGGGGGGAATACGTCACTGCGCGCGTCCCCGAGCGCGCGCGGGGACGTACGGCGCGTGCGCGTGCACTCGCCCTCGCTGGTTCCTCCCAACAAAAGGGTTCGCCTCCGACAAACGACGCAAGCGTCGCGGTGCATCCGGTGACGGGCACCTCCTGTCCCCGCCCCCTTTTCCCCTACCCGGGGAGTGACCAACTGCGCATGTGTCGTCGGACCCCAAGGGCGGAGGGAGCGTCATTGACCCCGCCCCGATATCCTATCAAGTCCCTCCTGCGGGCTTGGTGAACGGCGCATGGGAGGAGGCGCGCTGCTGATGGACAGCTTCTTTCCCCGCCCCCCTTCCTCCCAACGAAAATCACTTGAAGGCCAGCCCCCGGAAGCATCATCCCGTCAAACAGCGCGCGCGTCCCGGCCTGACGCTGATGGACACATTCCTTCCCCGCCCCGTTTGTCTGTGAGCCCCGCCCCTGCGCGTCATTGCGCGCGCCCTTCAACAAACAACGCATGCGTCGGGGCCAGACGATGATTGACACTGACTGTCCCTGCCCCCTTTCCACTGAAGCCCCACATCGGGAGGGACAGTCACAGTGGAGCAAGTGACAGCAAATAGTCCAAGAGTCACACATTCTGAAAGCGGCACGGTAGCTCAGTGACTAGCACTCCTGCCTCACAGCACCAGGACCCATGTGGAGTTTGCACAGTCTCCCTGTGTCTGCGTGTGTGTCCTCCCACAGTCCAAAGATGTGCAGGCTAGGTGAATTGGTCATGTGAAATTGCCAATGGTGTTAGGTGCATTAGTTAGGGGAATGGGTTACACTTCGGAGGGTCAGCGACTAGTTGGGCCGAAGAGCCTGCATCCACACTGTAGGAAATCTAATCAAATGCCTAAAGTCACAGTCACCGAGCCAGAGTCAGTGTCACAGAGACAGAGTCACATTGAGAGTCAGACGGTCACAGAATCAGAAATTCGTAGACCCAGAGATGCACAGAGTTTGAGAGTCAACTAGTCAGAGAGTCACTGAGTGACAGAGTCATAAAGAGTCAGAGAGGCACAAATTTACAGACTAAGACAGTCGCAAAGTCTGTGAGTCACAAAGTAACAGAGTCACAAAGTTAGAGGCTCAAAGTCACAGAGGCAAAGTCACAGCTACAGAATCTGAGAGTTACTGAGTCATAGAGTCTCATTCACAGAGTGACTGACTCGGGAGTCAGAGTGTCACAGAATCTAAGAGTCACAGTCACAGAGTGAGTCTGAAAGCCACAGTGTCTCAGGGTCATAGAATCACAGAGCCTGAGTTGCAAAGTCAGTGACTGAGTCACAGATTCAAGCAGTCATTGAGTGACACTGTCATAGAGTCACAGAGTTTGAGAGTGACAGTCACAGAACCTGAGATTCAAAGAGTCTGAGAGTCAAAGAATCAAACAGTTAAAGAGTCACAGAGTCAGAGACTCACAGATTAAGAGAGTCACAGAGTCACAAGTTCACAGAATAAGCCAGTCACTGAGAAAGACCCAGTTACAGTCAGAGGGTCACAGAGTAACAGACTCAGAGATCCACAGACTCAGAGACTGGCATACCCTAAGAGTCAGAGTCACAGTTTCTGACAGTCAAACAGTCACAGAGTCACAGAGTCTGAGAGTCATACAGTCACAAAGTCACAGTGTCTGAGAGTCATACAGTCACAGAGTCTGAGAGTCATACAGTCTCAGAGTCTGAGTCATACAGTCACAGAGGCACAGTGTCTGAGATTCACAGAGTCACAGTGTCTGAGAGTCATACAGTCACAGAGTCACAGTGTCTGAGAGTCATACAGTCACAGAGTCTCAGTGTCTGAGAGTCATACAGTCACAGAGTCTGAGAGTCATACAGTCACAGAGTCTGAGAGTCATATAGTCAGAGAGGCACAGTGTCTGAGATTCACACAGTCACAGAGTCACAGTGTCTGAGAGTCATACAGTCACAGAGTCTGAGAGTCATACAGTCACAGAGTCACAGTCTGAGAGTCATACAGTCACAGAGTCACAGTGTATGAGAGTCATACGGTCACAGAATCACAGTGTCTGAGAGTCATACAGTCACAGAGTCACAGAGTCTGAGGTTCACAGAGTCACAGAGTCTGAGAGTCATACAGTCACAGAGGCACAGTGTCTGAGGTTCACAGAGTCACAGAGTCTGAGAGTCATACAGTCACAGAGTCACAGTCTGAGAGTCACACAGTCACAGAGTCACAGAGTCTGAGAGTCATACAGTCACAGAGTCACAGTGTCTGAGAGTCATACAGTCACAGAGTCACAGAGTCTGAGAGTCATACAGTCACAGTGTCTGAAAGTCATACGGTCACAGAGACACAGTGTCTGAAAGTCGTACAGTCACAGAGTCACAGTGTCTGAAAGTCATACGGTCACAGAGTTACAGAGTGTGAGAGTCATACGGTCACAGAGTCACAGTGTCTGAAAGTCATACGGTCACAGAGTTACAAAGTGTGAGAGTCATACAGTCACAGAGGCACAGTGTCTGAGAGTCATACAGTCACAGAGTCACAGTGTCTGAGAGTCATACATTCACAGAGTCACAGAGTCTGAGAGTCATACAGTCTCAGAGTCTGAGTCATACAGTCACAGAGGCACAGTGTCTGAGATTCACAGAGTCACAGTGTCTGAGAGTCATACAGTCACAGAGTCACAGTGTCTGAGAGTCATACAGTCACAGAGTCTCGGTGTCTGAGAGTCATACAGTCACAGAGTCACAGAGTCTGAGAGTCATACAGTCACAGAGTCTGAGAATCATATAGTCACAGAGTCACAGTGTATGAGAGTCATACAGTCATAGAGTCACAGTGTATGAGAGTCATACGGTCACAGAATCACAGTGTCTGAGAGTCATACAGTCACAGAGTCTGAGAGTCATACAGTCACAGAGGCACAGTGTCTGAGGTTCACAGAGTCACAGAGTCTGAGAGTCACACAGTCACAGAGTCACAGAGTCACAAATTCAGATTCACACAGGCACAGTGTCTGAGGAGCACAGAGGTACAGAGTCACAGAGTCTGAGAATCAGAGAGTTAAAGTCACAGAGGCACAGGGTGACTTAGTCACAGAGTCAGTTACTCACAGATTCACAGAGTCAGTCACAGTGATACTGTCATAAATTTACAAGTACAGAATCAGTGAGTCACAGAGTCTGACAGACACAGAGTTACAGAATCAGAGATTTACAGGGACAAAGATTCACAGATTCAGAGTCAGAAGTAACAGATTCAGAGCCACAAAGTCGCAGAGTCTGAGGATCACAGTCATGGAGTCACTGAGTTATTGAGTCACAGAGCTAGAAGGACTCATGAAGCCAGAGAGTCACAGAGAGATAGAGTCACAGACCACGATGTCAGAGAGTCACAGCGTCAGAAATTCAGAGAGTTAGAGAGTCACAGAATCAGAGATTCACAGAGCCAGAGAGGCAGGGAGTCACATAGTCAGAGAGTCACTGTGTAACAGAATTTCAGAATCACAGTGTCAGAGATTCAGAGACCACAGAGTGAGAGAGACACTGAGCCAGAGTCACAGAGACGCAGAGACTGAGGTTTACAGAGTCAAAGTCATAACATTTCAGAGTCACACAGTCAGTGAGACTGAGAGTCACAATGTCTGAAGGCAGGTAATCACAGAATCAGAGTGACACTGAGTCACAGACTCTGAGGTTCACAGTGTCACAGAGTAAGAGTCTGAGAATCAGTGTGTCAGACTGGCAAATAGTCATAGTCAAAAAGTCACAGATTCAGTGAGACACAGAGTCTGAGATTCACAGAGTCACAGATTCAGAGTGGCACAGACTCATATAGCTATTCAGTCAAAGAATCACAGAGTCTGAGAGTCACAGAGCTAGAGAATCAGAGTCACAGTGTCATAGAGTAAGTCAGTCGTAGAGTCTCAGCATTTGGTATGCTTTCCTCTATTGTCAGAGAATTGAGAATAGTATTTGAGAGATCATGTTGCAGCTGTAGAAGACTTTGGTTAGGCAAGCTTTAGAATACTGTGTGTATTTCTGGATGATGTCACAGTGAAAAGTGTGAAGGACAGGCATTACCTAAGCAGCAACACAGGGTTAAACTCAGTTTAAACAATCTGTCTCACACACAGACACAAACAAAGACATAGTCCTAAACTCTCGACCGTGGTACATCAGTGTCAATGTATCATTGGCTCAACATTCTCTACAGGAACTGAACTCTTCCACAAATTCAACACCAATATCTTTGTTTGATTCTCTCTGTTCTGTTGTCATTCTCTGCTCAATTCCTGGTTCTGAATATCGACATGAACAGATGTCCTAAGTCCATGGGCCATGTCCTGCTCCCAAACACAGCATCTGATTTCATTCTGGTGTGTGATACAGGAACCCCTCAGTGTCAGGGAGAAGGTGAGTCTCTCTCATGTACAATCTCACTATCTCTCTCTCATACACAATCTCTCTCTCTCTCTCTCTCTCTTTCATACACCATCTCACTATTGTTCACTTCCATACACAATCTCTGTCTCTCTCATACATAATCTTGGTTTTGTTTGATTAGGTTAGATTCCCTACAATGTGGAAACAGGCCATTTGGCCCAACAAGTCCACACCTACCCTCCCAAAGAGTAACTCACCCAGACCCATTTCCCTACACTTACTCCTAACTAATGCACCTTACACTATGGCAATTTAGCATGGCCAATTAACCTGACCTGCCTAAGTGATCCCAGGGACATGATGGGGATTTCGAAATTGAGATCGATGATCACACTCACTCTCTCACACTCCCACAATTTCTCTTGCACACACTCTCTCATAAGCGCACATGTCTGAGTGTGCGTATGTGAAAACATGTGTGAGAATTACTCTGTGTGTCTGTATGTGTGTGTGTGCACGCATGCTTGTGTGTGTGATTATATGTGAAAGAGAGAGACGGATCATGTTTGTGTGGTATGACCATGTGTGTATATGTGTGTGTGTGTGTGCAAGTGACTGTGTCTGATTGTGTGTATGAGAAAAAGAGTGAGAGGAATCGTATGTGTGTGCTGTGACTGTGTATGTGTGTGTGTGCAAGTGACTTTGTGTGTGTGTGAGAGAGAGAGAGAGAGAGTGAGAGTCGCTAAGGCCCCATATCATTTCGTCATTTGTATGTTTAATCTGGTATTTATATATTCCGAGGACACCTGATTATCTTTCAGTTATTCCCAGGGGATGGGACATGAGAAGTGAGGAAGCCTTATTGGGATTGTGCAGAGGACATGGATACCATGAACCAACTCATAAAAGCTCATGGATGGATGTGGGATTGGCAGATATTTTGGGAGTGGAGAGAGAAACAGATGCAAACACACTGACCAAGGGATAGGGTTTGAGAGAAGAATATTTGGAGGTAGAGATGGCAAGTGAGTGGGTCAAACATTGAAATCTAATCGAGGTGTTTGAAGTGTTTTTATGTCAAATAACAGATACCCGGGAGTGAGTTACAGACTAGAATCTAACTGAGGGATGTGTGGTTTATATATGGAATAATGGCGAATGAGTTAAAGACTAGAATCCAATCAAGGGGTTTGAAGTGGTGTATATACATAGTCACGGATACGTGGGAGTGAGTTACACATTGGAATCCTATCGACTGATTCGGGGCGGTTTGGATATAGAGTCACAGATAGCTGACTCAGTCTTTGTAAATTTGAGTCTCTTACATATTTGGAAAGTAAAGCAGATATTGCTGGAATGTGACATTGTCTCTCTGCATTCACTGTACACAGGTTCTGGAATTTGCATTTTAATCTCCTTCAAAGGACTGTCTCCATTTCCTACCTCTGCAAGGATCCATGAATGGAAATGACTTTTGACATATTCCCTCCTTGCCCTTGCTGACAGAATTCCAGACCCAAGTGACTCAGGCAGACATTTTAGATTTGTTCTCAACCACCATTTTATACTAGCATAGCACTGACTGATGGAATAAATAGGAAATAGCAAGACAGACTGGCAACACCAAAACAGTTTGAAAGTAGTGAATATTGGTCCCACACCAAAACACCGTGCCTTTTTTTGTCGAGTTTCAGTGTCAATGATTCCTTGATGGAATGCCTAACTCTCTCTCACTCACACGCAAGCATGTGCACACTGACTCTGGCTCATACATCACTTAGGCCATCTCACTCTGGTTCTCACTCACTCTTCCACTCAATATGTGTTCAGAAGGTTTTTAACAGATACCCAAGTCTGAGTTACTGACTGGAATCTAATCCAGGATTCAGTGGGGATTGACATACAGAATATCAGATACCAGGGATTGAGTTACAGACAGGTAACTATATATGGAACAACAGAGCGTCAGAAGAGAGTTACAGTCAGGATTCTGATCAAGGTACTTGAGTGGTTTACCAGTAGACTAATAGCAAGCTAGGAGTGACTTACAGATTGGAATATAATCGAGAGGTAGCAGATGGCTTATACAAAGAGTGGCAGATGCCCAGATGTGTGTTACACACTGGAATCTAATTGAGGAGTTGAAGGTGTTTTTTTTTAATGTGGTACAACAGTTACCCGGGAGTGGGTTTTTGAGATGATAGAAATTATAGAGCCATGCAGCATGGAAACCAACCCTTTGGCCCAACTGATCCATGCTGACCAGTTTTCGAAAACTGAGCCAGTCCCATTTGTACTTTTCCTATCCTCACACCTATCCTGAGGTCTCTTAAATGTTGGGATTGTACTTGCCTCTATCACTTCCTTTGGCAGCTCCTTCCATATACGCACCACGCTCTGTGTTAAAAAGATCCCCTCAAGTGTTTTTTACATTTTTCTCCTCTGACCTTAAATGTATGCCCTCCGTGATGTTATATCCCTTGGTAAACTCATCACTCAGCCTCCTCTGTTCCAGGGAAAAAGGTCCCAGCCTCTCCTGAGAAGTCAAGTCTTTAAGTCTTGGTAACATCCTTGTAAATCTATTTCATACCGTTTGCAGTTTAATATCATCCTTCCCATAGCAGGGTGAACAGGATGGTATGCAGAGCTCCAATGTGGCCTCACCAATGTCTTGTACAGTCCTAACATGACATCCCAACTCCTGGACTCATTGCTCTGACCAATCAATGCAAGCGTGCCAAAGGCCTTCTTCACCTCCCTCCTGTGGCAACACTTTCAAGGAATTATGTCCCTGCATTCCTCATCCTCTCTGTTTGACAACACTCCCCAGGGCACTACCATTAACTATGTAAATCCGGCCCTGATTTGGAGAAGCCGGTGTTGGACTAGGGTGTACAAAGTTATAAATCACATAACACCAGGTTATCGTCGAACAGGTTTAATTGGAAGCACACTAGCTTTCGGAGCGATGCTCCTTCATCAGGTGGTAGTGGAGGACTCAATCCTAACACACAGGATTTATAGCAAAAATTTACAGTGTGATGTAACTGAAATTATACATTTAAAAATTGATTGTCTGTTAAGCCTTTCATCTGTTAGAAAAATGTGATATTTTCACTTCTTTCATGTGTAAATCACAGAACCTTTTTTAAAAAGTTGCATTTTCGGGTTAGCTGTTAACAATGGTGAAAGCGAGACAATATGTTGAAGGTGTTGCCCCCCTCTGTTCTCTGTATATGCCATGATATTTAGATTGATTCGAATCTAAAAAGTGAGATAATGGAGTTCACATTACAGGTAACCACCATTGCACTATACACACACACAGGCACTCCTATACACACATGGACACATACACACGGACACACATACCCACAGACACAGATGCGCACACAGATACTCACAGACACACACACTCCCACACTCCCACACTCTCACATGCATCCCCTCACAGACTTAAGACACTCTGTACTCACTACGCACACATACACTTTCTCACAATCACAACCCCCAACCCAGACAGGCACACACACACACACACACAGACAGACAAAGACCCACATGCACACATATATTTTGTGGGGTGAATTTGTACTTGCAGAGTTACTTTGTAATTTGTTCAGAAACTACATGCATTCATGTAGAACTCCATTATCTCACTTTTTAGATTCGAATCAATCTAAATATCATGGCATATACAGAGAACAGAGGGGGGCAACACCTTCAACATATTGTCTCGCTTTCACCATTGTTAACAGCTAACCCGAAAATGCAACTTTTTAAAAAAGGTTCTGTGATTTACACATAAAAGAAGTGAAAATATCACATTTTTCTAACAGATGAAAGGCTTAACAGACAATCAATTTTTAAATGTATAATTTCAGTTACATCACACTGTAAATTTTTGCTATAAATCCTGTGTGTTAGGATGTGTGAGAGAGAGAGTGTGTGTGTCGGAGTGTCTGTGTGTGTGTATAGTGCAATGGTGATCACCTGTAATGTGACATGAACCCAAGGTCCTGGTTGAGGCCCTCCCTATGGGTACCGAACTTAGCTATCAGCCTCTGCTCGGCCACTTTTCTCTGCTGCTTGTCCCGAAGTTCACCTTGGAGGATGGTCACCTGAAGGTCCGAGGCTGAATGTCCTGGACCACTGAAGTGTTCCCCAACTGGGAGAGAACACTCCTGCTATGACAACGGATGAACGGGCACTGCACAACAATCAACATGTATCTGCATGTGTCTCTGCGTGTGGGATACTGTGTGTGCGCATATATGTTTGTCTATGTGAGTGAGAAAGGCTGTGTGTATGTGACATTTTGTGTGTGCGAGACTTTGTGTGAAACTGTATTTGTGTGTGTATATGTGTCTGTGTGTGTCTGTGTAGATGTGTGTCGATGTGTGAGTGTATTTTTGTTTGAATGACTGTGTGTATGTGCATGTCTTTGCATATGGGAATGAGTGTGTGTTTATGTGAATGTGTGAGAGACACAGTATATATCACTGGACTAACATAAAACACAAGAGGAATTTGTGTTTTAAGTACATGCACACAGGCACATACACAAATATATACATGCACACATACATTCACACACTCTCTCACACAATGCACGTAGTCTTACACATGCACAGACACAGACACTGAAGCACATACTATCACACACAAACACACAAAGGGCCTCACATACACACACGCTGTCTCACACGCACATGAACATACACCATCTCTCACAAACAAACATAAACACATACACACTCCCACAAGCAGAGACATACACATAAACACAGACACTCAGGCAAAAATACAGACAGACAGGCAGACACACACACACACACGCAGTCTCATACAAAGTCTCCCACACACACAGACAAACACAAAATCTCAAATACACAGTCTTTCCCACACACAGATATACTTACATGCACACATACAGTGACCCACATACAGACACACAGAGATATTCAGACACATGCAGATGCATACATACACAGTCTTGCACACAGACAGACACACACACACACACACTGTCTCACATACACACATACAGACACATCTCACACAGAAACAGAAAGAGTCTGTCCCATAGACATACGCAAATGCAGACATGCGATCTCTCTCATACACACAGAGATGCACGCAATCACACACACTGTTTCTCTCACAGTCTCTCACTCAAACCATCTTGCACACATACATAATCACACGCACAGTCTCTCACACACACACACACACAGAGTCACAGTCACACACTCTCACACTTGCACTTTTCAAAACAGTAAAAAAAATAATAAAAAATTGGATCAGTCTCGGAACTGTTCCTGAAGAATTGAGCGGATGTTGAAATAGCACTTAATGGTAGTGATGAGACAGGTCATTGAACTGTTGAGCTTTTTTTAGATTCTTGGTTTTACTGGAATTCCTGCTTCTCATTTTTTAAGCTGGTTAGCAGTAGTCAGACTAAGGGAGAGTCTTCCTATTATGTGGCTGCGAGGTAGCTGACGTCAAGCAGAGTGAGAGAGGGCGTGTGCCTGAAACACATGGGCACGTCGGGAACAATTCTTTAATTGTGTCCATCACAGCATTCTGACACAAATCCATCCTTAGGCTTGGCAGTCCCTCAGAGACCAGGACGATGCTCTTCCAATCTCTGTAGGTGGCTGTTCAGACCATTTCTGTTACAGCTGTGCTACAACGTGAATAACACGAAGTAATCAGAAACATAATAGAAACATGTTAAGATAACTGCAGATCTGAAGGACAGGAGGATGGTTAAAATAGAACAGTCTGAATTAAATTTATGTAATCGTAAGAGAGAGATGTTAGCCGATTGCAGCGTTTTATTTATTATGAACAGAGAGAGAAACATGTGGTTGGATTCAATTTCCCATTCACAGCAGTGCATATTATCTCCAAGGTACACGCCAAAATTCACCAAGGCTCCTCAGATGGCACCTTCCAAACAGACAGCCGCTTCTACCTAGAAGGGGAAGGTTAACAAATACTTGGGAACACTAAGTTCCCCTCCGACTCACTTACAATTCTAACTTGGAAATATATTGCTGACCCTTTTGCTGTTGCTGGGACAAAATCCTGCAATTCCCTCCCTCAGGGCATTGTGGTATACCTACAGCAGATGGACTGCAGCAATTCGAGAAGGCAGCTCACCACCTCCTTCTCAAGGGGTAACCAGAGATGGCTGCACCATGTGGGTGCAGTCGGTGTTGCTGATGTCCAACAAGTGAATAAATACAGAGTAAATTTGTTTGTGTGATCTTCAGAAAGAAAAGGAACTGCAAAGGTAAAAGTCTTATTGATTGGAAGTGCCATTTCAACATTAGTAAGTGTGAACATAGAGAAAGGAACACATGAAGTCTGACTCTGATTCATACTCAATAATGGCATTTGAAATATATTGAATGCGGTTTGCTGATAGCAGTATTGAAGTGCCCGAATAAATTAAGAAAATCAAACAGAACATTTCATCATACACACGACTGAAATAAGTACTCTTACCTTCCATGATAGCTTGACAGTCGAAAGAGTCAGATTCTTTTCTTATTCTGTGACAAAATTCCAGGGATATTTCTGAAGCAATATGCTCTGAAGACACTAGAGGGCAAACTGTTGTGAGCGTGACACTAAGCAGTCAACCAGACTTCATTGTGAAAGAGCAAGGAGGCTTCAGTCTGACAGAGATCATAATAATACTGGACTAAATCATTGCTTTGTGAAGAAGAAGCAATACCCAGTTACTACCATTTTATATTTTGATAAAGCAAGCTGTGGTGAGAAGGTAATTTCCCATCAGCAGCAGTGTGCACTACCTCCAAGATGCACCGCAGAAATTCACCAAGTTTCATAAATCCCACCTTCCAAACCTACAAGCACTTGCACATGGAAGGACAAGGGTAGCAGATACACAGAAACACCACACCCTGCGAAATCCCCTCAAGTCATTGCTGCTGCTTTAGTATGGCTGGGTCAAAATTCTCCCTCCTGAAGCACTTTGTGGATAAACCACCAGCACAAATTGTCAATATAAATGAAATAAATAATGCAATGATCAGTTTTATTTTCTTCACTAATCCATTTGGGCACTTCAATACTACTACCAGGAAGTCTGTGATGTTTTATTATCTTCTGTTTATACCGATTCCCTTAGATTTCTTACCGTTTAAGAATCATGTCCTGGGGCATGATTTGTTTGAGTTTACAAGTGGTTCACATTGTGTTTGGACATATAAAGAATGCTGAATTGAACTAACGTTCAATTGAAGATATCCTCCTTTTAGCCTGTAATTATATCCAAATGCTATTTGGTTTACATTGCTACTTATGGCTCTTTTTTCCTTCTCATTACAGCGCACTTCATCAAAATGTAAAATTTTGGGAACTGTACACTACTTGTTGTCTTCAGTGCAAACATTGAATGCAATTTTATTCAGATCTCTGCCAAACTGCAATCCCTTGACCTTTCATTGTGAAGCGAGTACAATTTGAGTTTACAATAGTCTGTCCTTTCATGGCGTCAGGACATATTGCTTCGGAATTTTCACTGGAATTTAATTAAAATTGATATTGAAGAAAGACTCATTCTGTTTCCAATTTATCATGGAAGCAAACCATATTTTCACCAACTTACCAAATGTGACGATCAGTTCCATTTTCGTGACCAACTCATTTGCAAAGCTCAGTACTACAACAGGAAGCCTGTACACCACTCCATTTTATTTCAAATTGCTTTCCTTTGTTGGACCAGGGTCAGAGTTAATTGTGCTCTCTTACCTTTACCCTCTCTTATCATCCCAATATCACTAGCTGCCCCCTTGAGAAAGTGGTAATGAGCTTTTCGCTCATGTCTGTCTGTTTTTCTCCTGGGTCTGTTTCTCTTCCCCTGGTTTCTCTCGCTCTCTTTTCCCTATGTCTCCCTGTCTCCCCCCTCCACCCTCCACCCCCCGTGTCTATCTCCTATCGCCCGTCTCTCTCTGTTTTTCTTTGTGTCTTTCTCTTTTCGTTCGCATTTGCAGATGCATTATTTTACTTTATTTGTAGACAACACACAATTTGAACACACAGCAGGTCAGTCTGGGATTTGATCAACACTTGATTTTGGGATAGGGCCTAACCACACAGGATTCTCAATCTGGCAGTTTCTGACCATGTCTGCACATCTACAATTCAATGGCTGAGCTGTTTCAGGTTATGTATATTTGAGTCTGTCAGATATTCGGAGCTCAGAAAGTAAGGCAGGCATTGCTGGAATGTGACATTGTCTCTATATAAACATGTTCTGGAATTTGCATTTCATCACCTTCAAGAGTTGTCTCAATTTCATACATCTATGAATGGAAATGGCTTTTGACACTTTTCCCCTTCTTCCTTGCTGACAGAATTCCATATCCAACGGAGTCTGGCAGACATTGTAGGTTTGTTGATGGCAGTCATTTTGTTAGCATAGCACTGACATTGACATTATAAATAGGGAAAAGCAAGAGAGATTGTGACATCAATACAGTTTGAAAATATTGATCGTTGATCCCACACTATCACCAAAGATTGTCTGAACATAACCCCCCTGACATAGAGGACTGGGCAGATCATGGGGATAATTGCTGAGGTTGCTGCTTCAGTGTGACTCCCAGATATACCTCTGTCTCTATCATTCTTATTTTCCATATTTGCATTAAGTGTGTCTGTATTTCTGTGTGCATATATGTGTGTGTGTGTACGCGCGCGCGCGTGTATGATTATGTTTCTGACTGTGAACAGGAGAGACTGTGACTGTGTGCATGTCCCCATTTGTCCTGAGATTGTCCAATGAAGCGAAAAATCCTCTCAGCATTTATTCTGCCAAGCTCCTAAGAATCCTTTCCAGCTCAATTAGATCACCTTCAGATCTTCAGTCGTCTTGTAGGATTGTAAAATCAACAACTTTTACAAAATATGCTTTAAGATTGAACATAATCATTAGAAAAGGAAGAAAGCCAACACAGTAACTGAGTACAATGAGAAGTTCCTGTTCTTTTTGGTATGTGCCAATCATTTTCATTCTGTAATGTTATTCCATTTGTTCTCTTTCGTGGCAGGTTTCTCTGTTACTCAGCTGTGTCATTTCCTCATGGAAAAGGTCGGTGAAATGGAGCAGCTACAATCGCTTCAGAAAATACGACTATGATAATGTTGCATTATGTTTATCTTGTTCTCAACAGGAACACATTGCTCGATTAAAACGTGAACATTCACTGCCCTTTCAAAGTGAAGATCTCAATCTGTATATATTCCAGACGTTCTTCTGAAAATGGCACAACCAATAATTCTCCAGATCAGGATAATTCATTACCCGATTCTTGCAGCCTTTGCCATTCCTGGCATGTCAACAACATGGAGGTGGCGGTGGAGATAGTTATTTGGACTGGAAGCCTGTGACCAGTAGTGTGCTGCAAGGATCAGTTTTGGGTCCATTTTTTTTTTTACAGATTAGATTAGATTAGATTAGATTACATTACAGTGTGGAAACAGGCATTTCGGCCCAACAAGTCCACACCGACCCGCCGAAGCGCAACCCACCCATATCTCTACATTTACCCCTTACCTAACACTACGGCAATTTAGCATGGCCAATTCACCTGACCTGCACATCTTTGGACTGTCGGAGGAAACCGGAGCACCCGGAGGAAACCCACGCAGACATAGGGAGAATGTGCAAACTCCACACAGTCAGTCGCCTGAGGCGGGAATTGAATCCAGGTCTCAGGCACTGTGAGGCAGCAGTGCTAACCACTGTTCCACCGTGCCGCCCTTTTCTGTTTGTAAATTTATTTCAACAATTTGTCTGAGAATATTGGAGATATGATTAGTAAATTTGCAGATGACACTAAAACTGGTAGTAGAGGGAAGAGTGAAGAAGTTTAAATAGGGCGGCATGGTGTCTCAGTGGTTAGCACTGCTGCCTCACAGCGCCAGGGACCAGGTTGAATTCCCTGTCTGTGTAGAGTTTGCACATTCTCCCAGTGTCTGTGTAGGTTTCCTCCGGGTGCTCTGGTTTTCTCACACAATCCTAAGATGTGCAGTTCAGGAGAATGCTAAATTGCCCTTAGTATTAGGTGTATCAGTCGGGGAAATGGGTCTGGGTGGGTTCCTCCTCGGAGGGTCAATGTAAATTTGTTGGACTGAAGGACCTGTTTCCATACTGTAAGAAATCTAATCTAAATTCCAAAGAGGTTTTGAACTTGTTCACTGGGAAGAGAAGTGGCAAATGAAGGTTATTTAAGATAACTACAAGGTGTTGCATTTTGGTAAGGCAAACCGAAGCAGGACATGTACAGTTAATGGTAGGACTATAGGAAGTCTTGTTGGATCGAGGGACCGAGGGATGCACATACATAGTTCCTTGAAAGAGATGTTGCACATGGACTAGATGGTGTCCAAAGCCATTTGTAACATTTGCCTTCACTGGGCAGAGCACTGAGTATAGGAGTTGGGTAGACAAGTTTCAACTGTACAAAGCATTGTTGATGCCACTTTTGAAATAATGTCCACATTTTTGCTCACTCTGGTTGAGGAAGGATGTTGTAAACTAAAAAGAGTGCATAGAAAAAATCAAGGACAGGGTTTGAGTGCAGGGTTTGAGTTATAAGGAGGATTTAGATAGGCTAGGCCTTTTCCCCTGTTTGGTATGAGGCTGAGGGATCACGTTATAGAGGTACATCATGTCATTAGGGCGTTGATAATTTAAATAGCAAAGGTCTGTTTCCTTATGGTAGGGGATTCCAACACTGGAGGACATAGGTTTAAAGTGAGTGTGGAAAGATTTAAAAGGCACTGACGGGCAACATTTTCACAAAGAGTGTGGTGCACGTCTGGACTGAGCTGCCAGAGGAAGTGGTGGAGGAGGGTACAATTTTAACATTTTAAAGACATTTGGACAGGTAAATGAATAGGAAAGGGTATGGAACAAACACAGCCAGAAGGGATGAATTAAGTTTTGGATACTTTGTTGGCATGGACGTATTGGTCCAAAGGTTGAATTTCTGTGCTGTGTGATTCTGAATCTGTAGCTCCAATGACTGAACGGATACAGAGCAGAAAGGGATGTCTGAGATACCTTCGGTCAATGCGCTCAGTGAACAGGTACACATTTGGTAGAAACATAGAAAACAGGAGCAGGACGAGGCTATTCCGCCATTCATTTCGAAAAGAGAATCTCTGTTATCAGAATTATCTTGGCATGCATTGGACCCTTTTGGAAGTTGTCTGCATTCATCAATGTCATTAGAAACCAATAAAAGCACAATCCAATGTAGCTGTGATGTTGCAGTTTGTGGAAAACCCTGATGTAAACTGGCTGGTTTTATCTCACTTTTAATATTTTAAATTAATTTTAAATTATCAACTATTTAATTTGCTTATTTGTCTTTGTGTGAAAGTTGGGGCTGGAACCAAAGAGGAATAGACTTAAATCTGAGCCAGTATTTTGATTACCTCACCTTTATTTTGAATTTTGCTCTGCTATAGTTCCTGCCCAGTTAATAACTTGTTCAGAGTTACTTTTGAGTGGAATATTTCTGATGTCAGTTAACTTAAACTCTTCACTAGCTATTCAAATGTTTACTGCAGAAAGATTGTGGTCAAGTTTAGTGTTGATGGAATCACTTAACTTTACTGTGTTGTGAACATAAAAGCAGGAAGGTAGATGTGATTTGCCTTTTAGTCTGCACGTCATAAGGCATATGCCACAGTATACTTTGATAGTTGAAAAAACTTAACTCGAAGATGCTGCAATCAAGCCAAACTTTCTGTCTCTCTATCCAGTGTCCAATGTGCTGGTATAGCATAATCAAATTTTCAAAATACATGTGCATTTAAATAGTGCCATTGTGTAATTTTGCCACAAAACTTCGAGACATTTGCTGTCTGACTGATTTTGTGTTTTGTAACTATTCTTTACTTGACACACAGCCAACCTGCTGGCAATAATAATTATTTCCAAGAGGAAGTGCTCCCTTTCTGATTTCACTTCTGCCTACATTGTGGCCATGGCAACAACGCCTCTTCTGATGATGATCGTCAATGTGCATCACATTTTCAGTTTTCATTTTTTGCATGTTTACTTCGCCTACACTGGATTTTGTAAGTTCATTACCTACATGAGCGCTGCCAACCTATACTGTCTTGTTCACAATTGATCGACACGTAGCTATATGTTTTAACAGGCTGAAAACAACGTATTGCAGATGGAGGAGAGCAGCTGTAACAATATTGAGCACCACTGCCCTGGTTTACCTCGTGAACATACCCTATTGCTTTGCATATGAACTTGAACAAGTAATTGACCATATACAGTGGGGTTGTCACCATAATTTGAATTTCTTCTTTTCTCCAGCAGGTGCAGCATTCTCTGGTTGCAAATTACCTTATCTGTTTGTCTTCCATTTTCTTTGACATTTCTGTTTAATTCCTTGACGGTCAGACATATTGTAGTCACCAACAGAGCGCGCAGGGCCAGCCAGGGATGCAAAAGTGAGAGTCAAAAAGCTCCAAGGTGGACAGTCAAAGGGCGTCCCTATCGAGCAGCTTTATACTTCTGTGGTTTACAGTAGCAGTGAACTTTTCATCTACAAGGATAGCAGGCACTGCACGTCATCAACGTGAATATGCAGCTCCTGCTAACTTTGCCACTGAAACTGGCCTCATGCTCATGTATTTGAATTCATGTACAAAAATGTGCATTTATGCAGCCACACAATATAAATTCAGGCAGGAAGTGAAGAAAGTGTTGACATCTCCTTGGCCGCGTATTCTCAGATTAGCTAATCGAAATTTTAAATGAGAGGTACCATATTCTCTGTCTGCTTGCTTTGCCCTGTCTCAGGAAGTTCTCATGCAGATAACAAAATCTCTTACATTTCAATTTCCTCAATTCAAGTCTGAATGCATGAATAAAGAGTGATGAAAACTGCATGTAATTATATACCATTTTTCAGAAATTGTGTTGTGTGTCTTAGTTCTGTCAAGTTACAGTGGTGGAATATTTTCTCATTGTTTGGGCACCATCTAGAATGCAGGTGGAAGATTCTAATCAGAGCCGTTCGTGGTCAGACGGGGATTGAACGCACTTTACTAGACCTCTCTGCCATGCTGTGGATTAGGGATCTGTAATAGCTGCAAAGTGACTTATTAATTGATTTATTGTCATGTGTAACTCCTTTAGTAGCAGTGCAGACAGATAATAGTAAGCAAGGATATACAGGTCATAGTACGAAAAAAGAATTTGGACAGAGGTATAGATTACATGAAAAGGACTGTGCGAGGCAATATCAACGTTTGCAAGTTCAGCATTACTTGAATTTAAAGAGTCCATTCATCAGCCTAATAAAAGAGGGAATATGCAGTTCTTGAACCTGTTGGTGCCTGTATTCAAGCTTCTGTACCTTCTGCCTGACGGAATAGATGGTAGGAGAGCATTACCAGGATGAGATGGATCTTTAATGATGTTAGGAGCCTTTCTGTGGCAAAAAAAAAGTGTAAATGGACTCCATTGCTGGAAGTTTCGCTTTTGCGATGGTCTGGGCTGTGCAGACAACCTTCTGTAGTTTCTTACGGTCTAGGGCAGAACGATTACCATAACAGGCCGAATTTCGCCTAACCTGCACATTTTTAGACTGACGGGAGGAAACCCACGCAGACACGGGGAGAATGTGCAAACTCCACACAGACAGTTGCATGAGGCGGGAATTGAACCGGGTTTGAGGTTCTGTGAGGCAGCAGTGCTAACTACTGTGCCACCCATCAGCTGCTTTGACGCCGCTGCAGGCGTGTTCCTCAACCTTCCTTCTGAATTCAGTGACTAGTTCTTTAGTTTTTGCGAAGCTGAGAGAGATACTCTTTAATCGTACCACGGAAAAATGGCTCGAAGTCCACTAAGAAAGGTATGTGGTGATGCTGTCACTTTAAAAGGATATTTTTTCGAGTTGTTTTTCCTTGAAGAGAAATTGTAAGGTAGAAGTGAAGTATTAGCTACTGAAGATGAATGGTGTAAGTGACCTGTGAGGCTTTTCTTCTTTAATAGGTCAAATGTGTGCGGCTAGCTCTCACAGATCCAGATATCTGTGGTTTATGTTTTTCAGAAACATCAGAAGCTCTTGGCGTGTCAACACAGTTTGAACCTATAATGAATTTCTCTGACTGCTAAACTTCTGAATTTTTCTTGATGATTTGTTTCTCCTAGAATTAAGAACTGCATGTACAAATCCATATCTACATTGACCTTTCTGCCAAGGGATGTATTTATGGGATGTTACTAATTTGGAACAGTTAATTAGTAATAGCTGCGGAATGTGTTGTTCTGTTAAGTTTTCCAAGCATTAAGTTATTTTAGATTCCTATTTTTATTTTAGTTTTGTGTGTGTTTTGAGTATAGTGTTTAAATGCATTGTATTTTGCTTAACGTGGAGTAGTATGGTTTGCAGCTGGAATACAGCACTTCGTATCCACATACAAAATAAGAAAATGTTACGGTCCAGATAGGCTTTATTAATTCACGGGATAGGGGTGTCGCTGGCGAGGCAGCATTTATTTTCCAACCCTAATTGTCCAGAGGATCGTTAAGAGTCAGCGACATTGCTGAAGGTCTGAAGTCACAAGTATGCCAGACCAAGTGATGATGAGTTTCCTTCCCTAAACGATGGGTAATCTTTTACATAAATTCTGTTAGTTTAAAATTACATGGTTTGACCAACTGCACCTCTCCTGGAATACCCATGTTACACCTGCTTAAAAACATGAACAAAGTTAGGGTCTGGGCTACTTTCTTGAAATGTTTTGAGGGGGTCCGACCTGGTACATAATGAAGCAAAACACACTTTATTTTTACGTTACATTTACAATACGGACACTTCGAAAGGAAATGAATTGGCTTCACTAGCACTGAGTCGAAATACTAAGCAAAATAATATCATATATTAACTGCTGCTATTTATCTGTTCCAATATAGCAGCATCCCATAATGCACCCTTTGCCAAGGCAACTTCAGTAAAATAGATTGTTTTAAATGCATTCCTTGCATCAGGAAGAGGGCTCCAGCTTTTATTTGAAACAGAGTCAGGAATAAGAGCGTCTGTATCTCGCTTCAAGATTCCATTAGAAGCAGACAGCTAAACCTAAAACTCTTTGCTCTATATGGGCTTAGTTCTATAGGTCCATTTTTTAAAAGAAATAACGATCCGTCACAAGTTATTGACTTTATTGGCTTTAAGCGGACCACCCACACCTCTATCTTAACCTCTCGTCAAAGCAGAAAATCCAGGACAGCATGAAATCATCACGCATCCCCAATTAAAAAAATGAATGACCAATATGCAGATGCCTTAATTAACAAAAGCCATATGCTACCAGAACGCTACTATATGTAATATATATATATATATATATATATACATACACATTACGTGAGTTCAAACAGGCAAATATCCATTTTAAGTCCATTTCTTTCTCATCATCGAATACTTCTGTCTTCCTTCATCAAAGTCATGACAACACATCAGCCATTAAATTTTCTTGTCCTGATACGTGTATAATCTTCAAATTGAAAGGCTGCAATAATAATCTCCATTTAAATAGTCTTAATTTTTTCTCCCAAAATGTTTAAAGTTCAGGATATGCAATTTTTTCATACACATTGATGGCAATATAAATGTTGAATTGTTGCAGCACAAATATCAAACTCAAGATACCTTTCTCAATTGTTGAATTTTGTTGATGAATACTCAATTTTGTGGAAAATACTTAGTAGATCTTTCGATCGTCGCATCATCCTCTTGCAAGAGTACAAAACGGACAACCACAGCACTTGCTTCAATAGTCACCTGAAGTGACTTTGCACAAATGGGTCTGTCTAACACTAGGGGAATGGTTAACACAGCTTTCAGGCTTTCAAATTCCTGCTGACACTGCTCTGTCAACTGAAATGTTCTGCGCTTCTTCAACAATCAGTCTGTTGAGTAACCACACTGCTAAAACTTGTAACAAACCTGCAATTTAAAAAAAAAACCGCACAGTCCCAGGTATTATAGTACTTCCCTCTTACTCAATAGCATGGGAAACTCCCCAATAATGTTTGTTTTCACGTTCCATGGAACGATATGTGCACTTTTAATAACATGGCCCAGGAATGTGTCTTGTGCTTTTCTGAATTCAATACGAGCCAAATTTCTCACCAAGCCTGCTTCCCGAAGTTGATCGATTAATTCTGATAGATCTTTCAAATATCCCTTTCTTGTGTGAGTAGAAATCATCAGATCATTGACATGACAAATGCACATCAATAGAACAGGACTCATCTTCCATTTAAATTCATGTCATTCCTCAAAGCAATTTGGAAGTCTGTTATCTAGCCCTGAAGAAGGGCTAATGCCCGAAACGTCGATTCTCCTGTTCCCTAGATGCTGCCTGACCTGCTGCGCTTTTCCAGCAACACATTTCCACCCCAGTCTGTTATCTACACAACTGGGTGATCCTGAAATGGTTTTAGTAGTTCGTCTTTGAAGTTTGGCTGGCCCATTTAAAAAAAAATGAAATTGTGTGACATCGAGTTGATCTGATTAAAATATTGAAAATACTAACAAGAGAACACAGTGTAATTCCATTGTTTGAGTATTCTAGAACGAGGGAACAGAATCTGAAAGTGAGCGCCAGAGCATTCAGCAAGATTTAGGAAGCATTTCTAACTATAAATGAAAGCGGATGTTGGATCAAATGCGAATTTTAAATCCGTGTTCATTTTTGTTTGTAAAGCAAATGCATCAAGTGAGATGGGCCAAAGGCAGAAGTGAAGAGTAAGTGCACAGGTCATCTCTGATCTCAATAAATGAAAGAAGAGACTTGTGGGGCTGAATGGCCTAGTCTTATGTTCCTACCTTGCTTGCATATTGGACATGCATATTAGAATCAAATCAGCAATGATCTGATGAATTGGTGCAGCTGACTCCAGAGGACGTACAGCCTACATGTGTAAACAGAGCTCTTTTCACAAGTAACCTAAATTGTACTCACATTTCTGTCATGATTTGATTCACAACAAGTTGAATGACGTATCTTCGTGTTGTGGATGTAAGTTTGCTCATTGACCTGGTAGGTTAAGTTTTAGATGTTTTGTCACCATATTAGGTAACATCATCAGTGAGTCTGCAGATGAAGCACTGGTAGTATGGCCCACATTTTATTTACGTGCTTTAGTGTCCTTGGTTTGGTGATGTCATTTCCTGAACTGATATCATTTCCTGTGGTGATGTCATTTCCCGTGGAGATGGCATTCCCTGTTCTTTTTCTCAAGGGGTGGTAAATAGGATCCAAGTCAATGTGTTTGTTGATAGAGTTCCAGTGGAAAGCCATGCTTCTAGGCATTCTGGTGTGTCTCTATATGGCTTGTCCTAGGATGGACGTGTTGTCCCAGTCGAAGTGGTGTCATTCCTCATCTGTATGTAAAGATACTAGTGAGAGTGGGTCATGTCTTTTCGTGGCTAGTTGATGTTCATCTATCCTGGTGGCTAGTTTTCTGCCTGTTTGTCCAATATAGTGTTTGTTACAGTGCTTGCAAGATATTTTGTAAATGACATTAGTTTTGCGTGTTATCTGTGTAGGGTCTTTCAAGTTCATTAGCTGCTGTTTTATGTGTGTTTCTGGGCTACCATGATAACAAGGGGTCTGAGTAGTCTTGCAATCATTTCTGAGATGTCTTTGATGTAGGAGAGATTAGCTGGAGTTTCTGGATCTGTTTTGTCAGCTTGTTTGGATTTGTTGATGAGAAATCAGTAGACGTTAGTTTGGTACCCATTCTTTTTTGAATACACAGTATAGGTGGTTTTTCTCTGCTCTTCATAATTTCTCTGTGCTGCACTGTGTGGCGGCTCATTGAAATAATGTTCTAATGCAGTTTTGTTTGTAAATGTTGGGATGGTTGTTTCTGTCATTCAGTGTTTGGTCTGTATGCGTTGTTTTCCTGTAGACATTGTTTGAAGTTCCCCATTGGCTGTTTGCTCTACTGCGACATCTAAGATTGGCAGTTTGTTGTTATTTTTCTCTTTAGTGAATTTTATGTCAGTAAGGGTATTATTGATGGCTCTCAATATTTCTTCTAATTTGTTTCATTTAGTGATGACAAGGATAGCGGACCCAAAGTTTGGGTTGGATGGTTGGCAGAGCTGCTTGTTTGAGTCTCTGCATTACTGCCTCTGCCAAGAACCCTGATATTGGAGATCCCATGAATCTTCTGCTGGGTGTCTCTAGGTTGTGTTGTTGAAGGTGATGCTGATGGTGAGGCATAGGCCCACTAGCTTGACAATATCGTCATTGCTGATAAAGTTGATGTTGTTTGGTGCATATGTCTTTGTTTCTTCTATGAGTGTAGTCACTGTTTCCTTCGGCTAGGTTGATTTTGATGGATGTGAACAGGGCTGTTACGTCAAACGAGACCGTTATTTCATCCTCTTCTATCTTCATGTCTTTGATGGTCTTCAGGAATTCTTGTCAGCAATGGTCTTATTAAAAGGCCTTTGATAAGGTGCCACACGGGAGGCTGCTGAACAAGGTGAGGGCCCATGGTATTCGAGGTGAGCTACTGGTATGGATTGAGGATTGGCTGTCTGACAGAAGGCAGAGAGTTGGGATAAAAGGTTCTTTTTCGGAATGGCAGCTGGTGACAAGTGGTGTCCCGTAGGGTTCAGTTTTGGGCCGCAGCTGTTCACGTTATATATTAATGATCTGGATGAAGGGACTGGGGGCATTCTAGCGAAGTTTGCCGATGATACAAAGTTAGGTGGACAGGCAGGTAGTACTGAGGAAGTGGGGAGGCTGCAGAAGGATCTAGACAGTTTGGGAGAGTGGTCCAGGAAATGGCTGATGGAATTCAATGTGAGCAAATGCGAGGTCTTGCACTTTGGAAAACAGAATACAAGCTGGACCAGTTTCTAAACGATGAGAAAATTCGTCAAGCCAAAGTACAAAGGGATCTGGGAGTGGTAGTCGAGGATTCTCTAAAGGTAAACATGCAGGTTGAGTACGTGATTAAGACAGCGAATGCAGTGTTGTCATTTATCTCAAGAGGGTTGGAATATAAAAGCACTGTTGTGCTACTGAGACTTTATAAAGCTCTAGTTAGGCCCCATTTTGAGAACTGTGTCCAGTTTTGGTCCCCACACCTCAGGAAGGACATACTGGCACGGGAGCGTTTCCAGCGGAGATTCACCTGGAATGGTAGGTCTAACATACAAGGAACGGCTGAGGATCCTGGAATTGTATTCATTGGAGTTTAGAAGATTAAGGGGAGATCTAATAGAAACTTACAAGATAATACATGGCTTGGAAAGGGTGGACACTAGGAAATTGTTACCGTTAGGTGAGGAGACTAGGACCCGTGGACACAGCCTGAGAATTAGAGGGTGTAAATTCAGAACAGAAATGCGGAGACATTTCTTCAGCCAGAGAGTGGTGGGCCTGTGGAATTCATTGCCGCAGAGTGGAGTGGAGGCTGGGACGCTAAATGTCTTCAAGGCAGACAGTGATAAATTCTTGATGTCACAAGGAATTAAGGTAGATGCTGGAAACCAGAGTCAAGAGTAGGGTGGTGCTGGAAAAGCACAGCAGTTCAGACAGCATACAAGGAGCAGGAAAATCGACGTTTCGGGCAAAAACCCTTCATCAGGAATACAGCAACCATGACCTGTACCATCATGCTTATTAAAGATATCCCCATTTTCTTCGCATATGAATATGAACACAATATTAATCGGTTTATCTCAATTGTTTAGGCCTTCCAATTTTGCAATTTAATTTGTAGAATGTCCAGTTCAGAATCGTCTGAACTTGGTTATTCATTGTGTTGTAACCAATGTTCGGTGTGGACTTGTTGGGCCAAAGGCCTGTTTCCACACTGTAATCTAATCTGTAATCTAATCTAATCTAATAACTAGCAATGCACTTTCCTTTTGTTTTCTTTCTTGACCAAAATAGCTTCAGAGAATATTTGCACAAGACACTCTGTGAGATTTCCTTTTTTAAAATTTGGCATTTTTTGTTAACAAATAATTACACTTCACTTAATTTCCTTTAGATGTGATAATGTCCATTAAACCTCGCATTTAAAGGTTCCCTGACATAATGCGAACAATCTATCTTCACTAGCAAAATTGTGAGCTTTTGATTTCTTGTTTGCTTTCTGTTTCTTAACATGCTGTGTTGATTTTAAATGCTTTCTGACAAGCTTAACTGCACGATTAAATCTTTCCTTAAAATTTGACCCATCATCCAATTAAGTGGCCTCTGAACTCTGACTTACCATTTTCTTCTTAATCAATATCAGTGGTCCTCTCACTTGACACCCAGAAACTAATTCAAATGGACTAAATTTAAGTAATCCATCAGCTGCATCCATACTTGCAAAAAGTACAAATGAAATTCCTTCATCCTAGTTCTCTGGATGGTCATCAAAATAAGCCCTCAATTTGGCCTTTAAACTTTAATGTTATTGTCCGAATACCTCTTACAATTCTGGATGGCAAGCAGTGGATTTGAATAATTTATTCCTAAACTGTTCATCAACTTCTTGAACAATAGTGATGTCAAATTTGAGACTTGCTTCGATTGTATTTCCGTTGGAAATCCTTATCTAGTAAAAATAAATTACGCAACTCTTCTACAATTGTTTTAACCGCAGTGGCCTCTCGAAATCTAGAAGACACACCCATTATGGTAAATAAATGCTGATTCCCATTTTTGTCTTAAGGAGGGGTTTGATACAATCAATTAAAAGTCTTGTGACAACTTCCTCAGAAGCTGGAATGGCGTTAACAGTGCTGATTTTGTCACTGCCTGATGATTTGCAATTGCGTGACATGTATGGCATTTCCACCAAAATTTAATCACATTCTTATGCAGTCTAGGCCAATAGCAATATATGTGCAATTTGGCTTGCATTTTACTTATTCCCAAATGACATCACACTGGTAATTGATGTGGTACCCGCAGCACCTCCTTTCTATAATTCACTGGTAAGAAATTTGATGAATTTGTCCATTTAGAGTCAAAGAGTCATAGATATATACAGCACGGAAACAGACCCTTTTGTCCGACTCTTCCATTCTGTCAAAATATCCAAACCTAATTGAGTCCCATTTGCCAGCACTTAGCCCATATCTCTCTGAACTCTTCCTATTCATACACCCAACCAGATACTTTTATTAACTGCTGTAATTGTACAAGCGTCCATCACTTCCTCTGGCAGCTCATTCCATACACACCATTTCATTCATGAAAAAGTTACCCCTTAGGTCCCTTGTGTATCTTTCCCCTCTTATCCTGAACCTACAACCTCTAGATCTGGACTCCACCACGCCAGAGAAAAACACCTTGTCTGTTTATTCTCTCCATGCCCAAGTCTCTTGAGTCTCTTCCGAGAGCTCAAATACCCCAACCCTGACAACATCGTTGATTTTTTTTTCTGAACCCTTTCAGTTTCACAACATCCTTCCAATAGGAAGGAGACCAGAATTACACGCAACATTCCAAAAGCAGCCAAATTAAATTTCATCTGTTACTCCACAGCCCATTGACCCAACTGATCAAGGTCCAGTTGTTGGCTGAGGCAGCGTTTATCTTTGTTGGGTGGTGTTTGCAACAGCTACCAGTTGCGTCTATTGCACAGTCCCTGGTGCAGTTCAGCTTCAGATGCACTCGAATCTAGGAACTAAGAGTATGTTGCTGGAGAAGCACCTCAGTTCAAGAAGCTTCCGAGGAGCAGGAGAATTAGCGTTTCCTGATGAAGGGCTTATGCCCGAAATGTCGGCTTTCCTGCTCCTCCAATACTGTCTGACCTGCTGTGCTTTTCCAACACCACACTCTCGACTCTGATGTCCAGCCTCTGCAGTCCTCACTTTCTCTGAGTCGTGAGAACTGTCTGTTCTTTATTCCAAACGAAAACAAAATTTCGATGGAATCAATTAAAATAGCATCTTTGATAGCTTTAACCCATTAGTATCACAACATTATGGAAATTGACGTCTGCCTGTCTGATAATCTGTCGATCTAATTATCTGACTACCTAGCTGCCTGTCTCTCTACCTACCTCTAAACAGTGACACGCTTTTCAAAAGGCATGATCAGGCATAGTGGCTCAGCGATTTGCAGTGCTACCTCACAGCGCCAGGGACTTGGGTTAGATTCCAGCTTTGGGTGACTCTCTGAATGGAGTCTGTACATTCTCCAGTGTCAGTGTGAGTTTCCACCAGGAGCTCTGGTTTCCTCCCACAGTCACAAAGATGTGCAAGTTAGGGTGGTCTGACCATGCTAAATTGTCCCGTGGTATACAAGATGTGCCAGTCCAGTGTGCCAGCCATGGCTTGTGGGGCTGAAAGGGCGGACGGTTCTGGAGGGGATCCTGTTAGGAGGTTTGTTACAGACTCAATGGGCCGAACAACATTTATCCGCACTGTAAGGTTTCAGTGAACTGTTCCTGCTCAGGATTTTCCACCTGAGGTGCTCCTCAATGCACTGAACCGCTGTATTGTCCATTTCAGAGTCAAATTTGTTGGCAAAGAGGTGATGTCGATGCTGGAGGATCCACGGCAAATCTCCAGCACCATAGACACAGTTGTAATGGCGATACTCTCCAGCACAAGGATGACCCTGCCTGCCATGCTCTGAATTAGTTTGCTGTGACTTCCATGTTATCAAGTGACTGAAGACCGGGACGCTCAGACTGCGATTCGTGTCCCAGATATGTTCGGAGCCTGGGACTCCGGGCATTCTGTGAATTGTTGCCCAAACGTGCTCATCAGGACTATACGTATCTTCTGACCACTTGAAAAACTGTTTGATTTCAGAGCTTTTCAACACATAGTCGACAAAGTCTCGGGTCGCAATAAAATACGCGTTTCCTACAAAAATGTTGATATTTTTCTGTTTCTGTTTCAGTTGAGATTTTCTCACTACGGTATCATTAATGAGATATCGATACTTCCACCGTGTCTGAAAGATCAAGGAAAATGTTTCTAAAATTGGTCCTGTGAATAGTTACAAGCTGCAACTTAAATATCTGGCGAAAAGGATACCATCCAGTAAATCATTTCACAGTTTTGTTTTTGTCGAGAGGAGGATCGTGTACACATGATAGATGGATAGATGAATCAATGGGTAGATAGACAGACAGATAAATGCACAGATAGAAAGAAAAGGAAACTAAATAGACAGACAGATAGGTTGATTGACTGACAGGCAGATAGATAAATAGACAAGCAGGTGGCAAACACGCAGACACACAGGCATAGATGGATAGATAACCAGATGGATAGAGAGAGAAACAGGCAGAAACAAATAAAAAAAATCATAAAAAATGTTGAGTTGAATGGGTTTGTGAAATCATCAATACATTCATGTTTGTTTTGAATAAGACATAGAAGAACATTTTGTCTTTTTGCCCGGAGATATTGAAGAAACATTGTTTATCATTTTGAAAAGGAGGGAGTACAGTGAATAGATGACAGAAAACAAATTACGGGAATGTTCACATGACTGACAATTTATGAAATAAATTTGCCACAATTTCAAGCGACCCAAAAGTTTTAAGACTCAATATAGACGAGCAAGAGGATTAAACTGCTCATAACAACTTGCCTGTTTCGTCACTGATGGCGGAGAGGAAGTTATAATGTTTTGACCTTTGGCAGATATCAGCTTCTTAATTATCTCTCTATTTGTTTGGATTGGTAAATCCTGTCCACACAAGTTGACAAAATACTTCCATGGATTCTTGCTTCTTACCAGATCCCCCATACAGTTGAGATCGGCCTGAACTCTAAACCATGAAGCATAGGTCACATGCTCAAGTTTACTGGCGACGAAGACATTATCAAAACAGGAGATGATGGCTACCACTGCCGAGTGAAATAATTGCGGAGATTTCCGATCGATGTGGACACAGTACACATTCTGTGGCATGTATATCGCTCGTAAAAGCCTCTCAAACATTTCAATTTTGTGATGGATTACAATTGAATAAGCTATGGGGAAGTCACGCTCCTCGTTCGATAAGGGGGAGGTGATATATCCACGGGTATTAATGAAGGAAATGCAATCCCTACATAGTTTGATATAATCTTTTTCCAACAAATGTGATTCTTTGTGTTTGAATCCAGTTGATTTGGTAACTGCTTGCACATTTTTCATGCTGCCATTGATTATTTTGAGGCAATCAGAATATTTGTCAGAGACAGTTAGCACACGGGAAGGATCTTTTGTGGACTGTCTTTCGGGTTTCACTGAGGATATTTTCAAAAGGATGGAGAATTTGTTTACATTTTCATTCACGTAAACTGCTGCAAAATAACACGATACAAACAGAATCGCTATTATAAACGCGAGTTTCATTTTCTTGGCAATCATTGTGTTCAATATTGGTCTTTGAACAGCATCCTTATGATGTTACCGATCAGAAATCAGACTGTCCTTCTGGTCTGACAGTATTGATCGTTACCGCTCAGTTTCAGTCCCCTTAATTAGAAAATTGGATCTTTGCATTCAAGTCGATAACTGAAGGACACATGCTGATCCATTACTGTGGGGATAGGAAAATAATTCCTTGG
>NC_057755.1:9740719-9761941 GCF_004010195.1 Chiloscyllium plagiosum | reverse complement strand
CAAAATACTCATTTACTATCTTCCCCATTTTCTGCAGCTCCACACAAAGGCTGCCTGTCTGATCTTTGAGGGGCCCTATTTTCTCCCTAGTTTCCCTCTTGTCTTTTCTGTATTTGTAAAACTCTTTGGATTCTCCATAATTCTATTTGCCAAAGCTATGTCATGTCCCCCTTTTGCCCTCCTGATTTCCCTCTTAAGTGTACTCCTAATTCCTTTATGCTCTTCTGAGGATTCACTCGATCTATCCTGTCTATACCTTACATATGCTTCCTTCTTTTTCTTACCCAAACCCTCAATTTATTTAGTCATCCAGCATTCCCTATACCAACCAGCCTTTCTTTTCACCCTAACAGTAATATACTCTCTCTGAATTCTTGTTATTTCATTTCTGAAGGCTTCCCATTTTCCAGGCGTCCCTTTACCTGTGAACATCTGCCCCCAATCGGCTTTCGAAAGTTCTTGCCTAATACCATCAACATTCGTCTTTCTCCAATTTAGAACTTCAACTTTTAGATCTGGTCTCTACTGTTCCGTCATTATATTAAATCTAATAGAATTATGGTCGCTGGCGCCAAAGTGCTCCCCCACTGACACCTCAGTCACCTGTCCTGCCTTATTTCCCTAGAGTAGGTCAAGTTTTGCACCTTCTCTAGTAGGTACATCCACACACTGAAACAGAAAATTGTCTTGCACACACTTAGCAAATTCCTCTCCATCCAAATCTTTAACTCAATGGCAGTACCAGTCTATGTTTGGAAAGTTAAAATCCCTTACCGTAACCACCGTATTATTCTTACAGATAGCTGAGATCTCCTTACAAGTTTGTTTCTCAATTTCCTTGTCTATTAGGGGGTGTATAATACAATCCCAATAAGGTTATCATCCCTTTCTTATTTCCCAGTTCCACCCAAATAACTTCCCTGGATGCATTTCCGGGAATATCCTCCCTCAGCACAGCTGTAATGCTATCCCTTCAGAATAGCTTCAGTTTCTTTCGTTCATACTTACCTGTCATCCCTTTCAAATTCAATATTTACCTGACCAGTCTGTTCCCTTTAAAGTATGGAACTCTTGCCTATATATTCAAGCCAGTAACACATGTGAAGCTAGTACACTAATCTTTCGAGCATTGAAATTCTGCTATAACGTCCAGTGAGACAAAATAAAACTTCACTTTACCTTCCAACCTGCTCTGTCGGAACTGCATCCAGTCTTTTTGCACAATTCATTTGTCACGCCTTGTTGAGAGGGGATATGAAGAACAGCTTTTAACAGTGGGTATTGGGAATCCAGAACTCACAGCCTGTAAGAGTGTTGACAGAAAAACCATCATAACATTTAAGAGATATTTAGAACCTAATTTGCAATGCAAAGGTTTTCTCGACAATGAGTTCTGTGTTGAAGCATGGGATTAGAATATAGTGGTTCTGGTATAATGCAAAAGTTGTTTTACTCTGCAACCTCAAGCTATAGAAAACTGCTGTGGAATATCATGCTGTTGAAAGTCACACTGGAAAATCGCTGCACCCTTCACTAGAAAGTTTGAGTTATTCATACAGTGCCCACATTGCGTCAATCATGTTATTGCCCATTTGTGTTGATGAAACACAAGTTATACCAGAACAACCAGTGCAAACATGATTGGACGAAGGGCATTTTTCTGTACTGTGGACCTCTTAGACTCTGTGAATAATCTGCAATAAAACGACTCCCTCAGTGGCCCAAAGTGTCTTGAATGAGCTCTGAGGGTAGTACTTTATAAATAAAACAGGGAAATGTCCTGGCAAGTTGAAACATTTGTAAAGCAAGTCTCAAAGACAGCACTTGCTTATAACACTTTGCATTTCAGTAGGAAACTAACTAACTTTGAGAGTTTGGCACAAAGTCTAGGTGTTCTGATTCAAAGTTTTGCAGACGACATGAAAATTGGAGTTCTGGATAGCAAGAAAAGTTGTCAAGTGGTACAGCTGGATATCAATCAATTCGAAGGTTGGGCAGATGGAGTTTAGTCCAGACAAGCGTCAGATGATGCATTTTGGGAGGTCAAATACAAGATGAACGTATACAGTAATTGGCAGGGCCCAGGGGAGCATTGATATACAGAGGGATCTTGGGATCCAAGTCCACAGCTCCCTGAAAGTGGCAACAGAAATGGATAAGGTCATAAAGAGGACCTCCGACATTCTTGCCTTTATTGTTCAGGGCATTGAGTATAAAAGTTGGCAAGTCATGTTTCTGCTGTATAAAACTTTAGTGAGACCACATTTGGAGTATTGATCCTATGCCACACTGTTCCATGCTCAGAGTGCGACGAAACAATGAAACTTAATTCAGCTTCAAAGGCCTAAGTGGGAAATGTTGTCACCGGATTCAAGATTTTAGTACGGATATATGTCTCTTAAAGGCAATGTTCACTTAACTCTATCAAGACAAAAAGAAGTCAATGGTATCAGTCATGATGTGTTTACTATGGGAAAGAGGAAAAAATAATTGATTTGATGGAATGATCAGGACAAAAGTGCATGTGTGTAGTAAAGAAATAGGCATAAAATAAAAAAATATAATTCCAATTGGATATTTCATTGTAAGTAGAAATTTTAAAATTTGATCCTCTGGGAATCACACTGTCAGAGGATGATGATTAACAGATTCGATACCATGACATTTTATTCTCCAGAGAATTCTAGAAATTTAGTTACAGAGTCTAGTAAAGGCAGAAAGGAGACTTTTTTTTTAGATTCCCTGCAGTATGGAAACAGGCCCTTCGGCCCAACAAGAACACACCGACCGTCCAAAGAGTAACCCACCCACCCCTACCCTGACACTATGGGCAATTTAGCATGGCCAATTAACCTAACCTGCACATCTTTTGGACTGTGGGAGGAAACCGGAACACCCGGAGGAAAGCCACGCCATATTGGCCAGGAAGACATAGTCATTCAGCACCAGAAAGAAAAATAAACCTGGCAACATGCAGCATGATGTGCAGGCTATGTGAATTAGCCAGAGGAAATGCAGAGTTACCGGGATAAAGGTAGAGGAGTGTATCTGTGGGGCATACTCTTTCGAGGGTCAACATAGAATCAGTGGACCAAATTACCTGTTTCCACACAGTAGTGATTCAACTACTTTACGAAACCGTGTGATATGCTTCTCAACAATCTGCTTCCTTTCCCAATGCCTCCATATTTATGTAAGGATTGACAAATCCCTCTTAAATTCAGGCAATTTTATTCCCGGATCAATTTATACACATTTGTGATTCTTGCTGATGTTATTTTAAGACGCCAAATTCAAGAGTAAATTCAAGTTTGATCTTGTTAAATCAAACTTTTCTCCTTCTTTATTTTATTACTATTTACTTGTGGAGGTGAGTCACAAAACATGTTCGTAAGGAGTTAACGATGATTTATTACCTCAAAGAACAAAACCTTCATTTCATATGGAAAGAAAGATGAACCATATTACACTGGACGCAAATAACAAATAAAAAGGCATACAGAACAAATAAACCAAAATCATCCTGTTGCATCTACCCACCAAATTGTTTATACACACTCAAACCACAAAGAAGACTCACCATTATCTACATACTTTGGCTTTTCGGTCAGATTTGCACATCTATATCTGGTTTCCTTCACAACAATTTCTGAGCACTTAACAGGTAAAGTTTTTCTTTCACTGGTATCCCACCTTGAGAACACCTGAGAAAAATATAAATTGTAGAGTGAAATCACCATAAAGAATATAACAGATCAATTCCTAAACTGAGCTTCCAGCAGTTTTCATTTCAACTTTTTTACTGAAGCGTTGAGGCTGTATTCTCTGGAATACACATGCACACACACGCTCTCTCTCTCTCTCACACACATACATACACAAACACATACATGCACACACACACACACACACATATACTCATACTCACAGACGCACGCACACACATAGACACACACTCTCAAACTCACAGACAAACACACACACTCTTGCATAAACATTTACACACATTCACACACACACTTGCTCTCACACACACACACATCCACAGATCCACACTCTCACATACACAGATAAACATACTCACAAATGCACACACACATTCTCAAAAACACAGACAAACACACACACTCTCTCACGTGAACAGTTACACACACACACACAGAATTATTGGCTTTCTTGATATTCTGTTTCTGTATTTCGAGGTAACATTTACGAGCAACAACACATTTCTTCCCTTATATAATCCTACAGTGCTGACACCTCCTCAACTATGTTTTAAGGTTGTAATAAATCATTAAAAGGCATGTAAACAAAAGGGGCGTCCAGATTCGGCAATGCAGCTCCGAACTCAAAAATGAAACTCTAAAATTACTAATTTAATCTTAGCCTTACCAACACATGAAAAATAAAATGTAAATTCGACTTAATGATGTGCATTGTTCCAACATTGTGTATGTCTATGTCTCCTGCACGATTGTCTGTAATCTTTGATTTGTGGTATATTCCTTATGGCAGGCGAATGTTTGAGTTTTCATATTTTATTCTTCCCTCTATAAACGAATAAAGGTGCTGTATTTGCGATTCTCCAATATGCTGGAACATTTCTAAAAGTTGAAGAAACTTGTAAAACCCTTCCCACTGTGCCAACACTTCATTTAAGATCATGCCATTTTGGCAACTGGTCCTCAGAAATCGCCAGATCTAAGGTACAATAGTTTCAGAGCACTTTTTCTCTTCTGTTGGACATTGCTTTAATTGAAATCTTTCTTTATTATCAATTGTTCTTTAGAAAGCTTCAGTCTTTGGACCAAAGGACCTTAAGATACAGGAACAGAATTAGAATATTCAGCCCACTCAACCTGCTCCACCATTCAATCACAGTGAATGTTTCTCAAACACATTCACATGCCTTTTTCCTGTAACCCTTGATCCCCTTACTTATGAAGAGGTTATCTATTTCTGTATCAGTGACTTAACCTCCAAAGCCTTCTGCAGCAATGGGTTCCACAGAGTCACCATCTTCTGGCTGAAAAAAGTCTTCCTCATCACAGTTCTAAAGTGTCGTTCCTTCACTCTGAAGCTGTGCACTAAGACCCAACTCTATCCCACTAAACAAAACACTTTATCCATGTCCATTATATGCAGACATCTGTAAGGTTGTAATTTAATTTATTTTTATTCTGTAAGTTTCAGTCAGCTTCCCTCTGTCATCATTCAAAGCTCTATGGATACGCTATGGTTACATGTGATCAACCTGGAAAAGAACACATTAACCCACGAATCAGTGCTGGGAACGCAACTGTTTACAATACAACATGAAAGTGAATATGCTGTTGCCAAATTTGAAAAAGAAAACATGAAAAATCAGTTGGCAAAATAGATACAAATAGTTTGAACAGAGATGTTGGTGGAAAGCCGGCAAAATGTTGGTAAATAGAGTGTAACGTGGGAAACTGTGAAATCGTTAGTTTTGGAAGGGAAAACAAATGAAAAGAATGATATTTATATAGATTAAAAACTGCACAAGGGGTTTGGAATGTACAAGTAGGAAAAACTCATCGTAAGTGCATAAGGTGATGATGAGAACACACCTTTAATACTGTCAGTAGTTTTGCTCCAAAGATTTACGGAAAGATATAATTTTATTTGAGGCAGTTCATAGAAGCTCGACTGGGCTGATCCCTGGAATGGAGCAATTGTTTTATGAGTAAAGGCTATACAGTCGGGACTCTGTTCACAGGAGTTAAGAAGAATGGGAGCTGATCCGATTGAAACATGAAGGATTCTTAAGGAATTTGATAGGGTCATGGCTTCATAGAGAACTACAGCTCGAAGAGAGATCCTTTGGTTCAACCAGTCCATGCTGACCTGGATATCCTAAAGTAATCTGGTTCCATTTGTCAGCACTTGGCCCATATCATTTTAAAGTTTCCTTTTCATATACCAAGCCAAATGCCGTTTAAATATTGTAATTATAGCAGCCTCTACCACATACTCCGACAGCTCATTCCATAGATGCACCACCCTCTGTGCGAAAAGAAAAGTCTCTTGGGTCCCTTTTAAATTTCCCTCTCTTACATTAAACCTATGCTCGAGTTATCGACTTCCCTAACACAGGGGAAATTCCTTATCTATTCATCCCACCAATGCCCCTCATGATTTTATGAACCTCTATAAGTCCACGCCTCAACCTCCGACACTCCAGGGAAAACAGCCCCTGCCTGTTTAACTTCTTTGCACTGATCAAAGCCTCTAGCCCTGGCAACATTCATGTAAAGTTTTTCTGAACCCTTTCATGTTTTGCAACATCCTTCCTATAGTAGGGAGACTAGAATTGTATACAACATTCCAAAAGTGGCCTAATCAATGTCTTGCACAGCCCCAACATAACCGCCCAACTCCTGTACTCGATGCTCTGACCAAAAAGGCAATCATACCAAATGCCTTCATCACTATCTTACCTCCCAGTGAATCTACTTTCAAGGAACTATGAAGCTGCACGCCAGATCCTATCCTGGTTTGCCTTTCCAAAATGCAGCACCTCACGTTTATTTAAATTAAACTCCATCTGCCTCTCCTCGATCAAGATCCCGTTGTACTGTGAAGTAATCTTCATCGCTGTCCACTACACCTCCAATCTTGGTGTCATCTGCAAACTTGCTAACTACTGTATACCTCCTATGTTCATATCCAAATCATTTATGTAAATAATGAAAAGCAGCGGACCCATTCCCAATTCTTATGACCTCTAGCCTGAAAGCCATACATCCACTACTACTCTCAGTCTTCTATCTTCGATATAGGTCTGTTTCCACATAGGTAGTTCTCCCTGTATTCTTTGAGATCTCAGCTTGTTCACCAGTCTACCATGAGTAACCTTGTCAAACGCCTTACTGAAGTCCATATAGATTACCTTAATTGTTCTGCCCTCGTCAAATCTCTTCGTTCCATCTTCAAGAACAGAAGCAAGTTAGTGAGACATGATTTCCCCCGCACAAAGCCATGATGACGAAGCACCCAAATCAGTACTTGCTTTTCCAAATACATGTAAGTGCTGTCCTTCAGTATTCCCTCCAATGAATTGCCCAACACCGATGTCAGGCTCACCAATCTATAATTCTCTGGCTTTTCCTTATCATTTCCCTTGAACAGTGGCACCACGTTAGCCATATTCCAGTCTCCCAGCAGTCCACCTGTGGCTATCGATGACTTAACTGTCTTAGCAAGTGGCCCAGCAATTACTTCCCCAGCTTCCCTCAACGTTCTAGGATACATATGATCAGATCCTGGTGATTTATCCACTTTAATACATTTTAAGACATCCACATGTCATCCTCTGCAGTATGGACATATTTCAAGATGTTACCATCTATTTCCTCACATTCTATATGTTCCAAGACCTTTTCCACGTAAACACTCGTTTACTATCCAGCCCTCTCTTGCAGTTCGACACATCAGCTACCTTGCTGATTTTTGAGGGGAGCAATTTTCTATCCTTAGTTATCCTTTTGTCCTAATGTCTTACAATATCGCTTGGGATTCTTCTTAACCCCATGTGCCAAAACTATCTTACGTCCCTTTTTTGCCCTCCTGACCTTTCTCTTAAGTATACTACTACTGCTTTTACAATCTTCTCAGGATTCACTCGATTTCTCCTGCTAATACCTGACATATAATTCGTTCTTTTTCTTGACCAAAACCTCAATTTCTCTAGTAATGGCGCAATCCTTAGACCTACTGAGCTTGACTTTCACCCTAACCGGAATATTTTGTCTCTGAACTTTCATTATCTCATTTTTGAAGGCTTCCATTTCCCTGTTCACATGTCCATTTCCTTGACATGTGAACATGTCCATTTCCTTGACATGTGAACATCCACCACATGAAGTTTTGGAAGTTCTTGCCCAGTGTTATAAAAATGGTCTGTCTGTAATTTAGAAATATAACTTTTCGATGCTGTCTATACTTTTTCATAACTATTTTAACACTAATAGAATTATGGTCACTGGCCACAAAGTACTCCACCATTGACACCTCAGTCACTTTCCTTGACCAACAGAAGGGGCTGAATGGTCTACTCCTGTTCTTATTTCCTATTGTCTCATGGTCGTCTGGTGCTAAATGACTTTCAAGTTGACAACATCCAGTTCTGCCCTCAGACCCTCATAGTTACATTAATTTAGGTTGAAAACGCTCATCACAACTCCTCAGGGCTCCATTTCAAACTGAACATGTAACACTAGTTTGTTGTGATTCCTGTTTCCTAGATCATAACTTACCAAAAGGATATTGATCAAAGTTCTCTCTCTGCGTGTTCTCAGGTATTGTATCTCTTATCATTGCCGACTCTGGAATGTACTGCTCTGAAAAAAATTCCAAAAAAAAAAAAAATCAATGGACGCGTTTTCAAAACACTGCTAAAGAGTCATGTGGACTCGAAACGTTAGATTGCTCTCCCTGCAGATGCTGCCTGACCCACTGTGATTTCTGGCATTTGGTTTTTTGTTTCGGTTGCATTTTTCCAAATGACGTTTCTCTACCTGTTTTTACAAAACTACATGGAAGTGAACAACACCCATTTGCTGCACTCATTTTATTTCTATTATTTCAGTCTGTCTGCTCTTTCTGACAAGTTACAACACGCGAGTTTTAGAGATTACATCGGCAAATGATATCTGTTGTTTACATATTATGTCTAGCCAAACTGTTTCTACGTTTTGTCATTCAATTTGAAGACGTTTTAATGTCGTATTCTCCCTTAGGACATGGGCATCGCTGGCTGGGCCAGCATGTAATGCACGTCCTTAGTTGCCCCTTCAGAAGGTGGTGGTGAGCTGCATTCTTGAATCACGACAGTACATGTGCTGTGGGTTGACCCACAATCCTCTTTTGGACGGAATTCACAGTGACCCAGCGACACTGAAGAAAGTGTGATATATTTCTACGTCAGGATGATGAGTGACTTGAAGGGGAACTTGAAGGTGGTGCACTTCAACTGTATTGTCTGCCCTTGTCCTTCTAGATGGAAGTGACTGTGGGTTTGGAAGGACATTAGGTGAATTTCTGCAGTGCATCTTGTAGATTACAGTTGTGAATGACTTCTGATCATTACAAATTGTCTCCAACCAAACTGATTCTATCCTTCATCATTCAATTTGAAGAATGTTTTTAGGTCATATTCGCAAATAGGACAGTTTTCAAGAGCAAGATGGACCTTATCGCTTTGGAGGACAGCGTGAAACAGGCTGATATGCCTGAACAGGTTAATGTTAGAAAGAAGGACGCACTGGAACGTTTGAAAAACACAGGGTTAAATAAGTCCCGTGGTCCAGACGGGATGTACCCCAGATTTCGACAGGAAGAGATGGAAGATACTGTTGCGCCTTTTGCGATGATATTTGCGTCCTCACTGTCCACTGAAGTAATAGCAGATTATTGGAGGGTGGTCAATGTTATTTGCTTGTTCAAAAAAAAAAGGAATAGAAATAACCCTGGGAATTACAGATCAGTAAGTATTACGTTGGTGGTGGGCAGATTATTGGAGAGGATTCTGAGATACAGGATTCATAAATATTTGGAAAAAAACATAGCTTGATTAGAGATAGTCAGCTTGGCTTTGTGAGGTGCAGGTCATGCCTCATAAACCATGTTGAGTTTTTTTGAGGATGTGCGAAAGCACATTGATGAAGGGAGAGCAGTGGATGTGGCCTACATGGATTTTTAACATAGTGCTTGATAAGATTCCACACCATAGGCTTATTCAAAAATTATGGAGATATGAGATATAGGTTAATTTGGCTGTTTGTATACAGAATTCGCTGGCTGAGAGAAGACAGGGTTTGGGAATTGATGTAAAATATTCAGCCAGGAGCTGGGTGACCAGTGGTGTTCTGCAGTGAACGGTTCTGGGACTTTTGCTCTTTTTCATTTGTTGAAACTCTTGGATGTAGAAGTGAAAGTGTTGGCTAGTTATTTTGCTGCTGATATGAGTGTTCGTGGAGTTGTGGATAATGTGGAGGGCAGTTGTAGGTTGCAACAAGACATTGACAGGATGCAGAGCTGGACTGAGAATTAGCGGATAGAACTCAACGTGGAAAACTGTGAAGAGATTCATTTTGGAAGGTTGAATTTGAATGTAGGTAACAAGATTAAAGGCGGGATTCTTGGCAGTGTGAAGAAACATTTGTGCCCACATTTTCGGACCCCTCATAGTTGCCATGCAAGTTGATAGGGTTGTTAAGAAAGTATATGCTGTGTTGGCTTTCATTCGCAGGGGGATCAAGTTAAAGAGCCTCGAGATTATGCTGCAGCTCTATCAAGCACTGGCTCGACCACACCTTGAATGTTGTGTTTAGTTCTTGTCACCTCAGTATAGGAAGAATATGGAAATTTTAGCGAGAGTGCAAAGGAGATTTACCAGGATGCTACCTGGACTTCAGGGCATGTCTTATGACGAAAGGTTGAGGGAGCTAGGCATTTTCTCATTGGAGCGAAGAAAGATGAGAGGTGACTTGATGGAAATGGACAAGACGATAAGAGGCATAGGAAGAGTGGATAGCCAGAGGTTTTTTTTTCCCAGGGTGGCAAAGGGTGGGATAATTTGAAGGTGATTATAAGAAGGTTTTGGGAGATGTTAAGGATATATTCTTTACACAGAGAGTGGTGGGTGTGTAGAATGCACTGTCAGGAGTGGTAGTAGTGTCAGATATAATAGGGTCACGTAGCGACTCTTGGGTTAGCATTTGGATGCTCATAAGATGTGGATTACTTTGATCTTAGAGTAGGATAAAAGATCAGCACATCTTTGAGGGCCTAATGGTTATATCGAGATGGACCGAATGACCTCCTCTGGTCTGTATGATTTGATGATTATGTCTACGTGGCTCCACATTTCTTATGGCAGTTTTGCACCTTACCTGCTGTACTGTCCTATGCTCAAATACAGTAACTGCTGTTACTGAGTCTAGGTGGTGGAGGAAAAAGATGTTTGTGGATGTGGTGATGATCACGCATTCCGTGAATGGGGCCGTTAATCCGGTCCAATTGTAAAGCCTTGCCTGACATATGGAAAAGTTGAGTGCCAGAGACACTGATGCACTGGTACCTGACTCTGATTGAGACAGTAATATTGTTCATGTGTAACTAAAGGATGACTTGGTGATGGGATACCAGTCTCTGTGGAGCTATTTCACCTTCCTGGAACACTCTGGAACTATGGATGTGATCTGCCACCTCGAGATGATAGCACGTTTATTATTGATATGGGCCGAATGACCTCCTCTGGTCTGTATGATTTGACGATTCCGTCTATGTGGCTCCCTATGTCTTATGACAGTCTTGCACCCTACTTACTTGGTAACCTGTCCAGTTGTCCTATGAGGTTTAATATGGATTTGAGGAAACTTGCATTCACCTGGAAGGGGGTAGTTGTCTGGAATGCACTTCCAGGGAGAATAGTTGAGATGGGTAACATCCAAACTTTACAGAGTTTCAGAACGTTCAAGGCTATGGCTAAGTGCGAAAAAGTCTTAGCAGTATTTTGTTCTATTCATTCACAGTATGTAGGCGTCACTGGCAAAGTTAGCGTTTATTGCCCCAGAGGGCTGCTCAGAGTGAATTGCTGTGGATCTGGAGTCATGTGTAGAACAGAGCAGGGTAAGGATTGCAATTTTCTTCTCCAAAGTGCATTTGCGTAACACTTGGGCGCTTCCAACAATTGGTAGTAGGATCATGGTCACCATTTAGATTCTTGAATTTCAGATTTTCATTGAAATCAAATTGCACCATCTGCCGCATCAAGATTTGAATCCAAGTCCCCCGAGCATTACCTGGGTCTCTGGATTAACAGTCAAGCAGCAATACACTATATCATTGCCTCCTTTATTGATAGAACAGTTGAGAAGAAGTAAGTGGACCATTCCAAACCGCATGACTGTTTAATTTCATCCATATGGCTTCCTAATTTTCTGGGTTTCCTGCACCTTATTTCCACTCCTCACCCCGCCGCCCCCCACCCCCACCGCCTTCGAGACAGTTGGCACATTAATTATCTGACATCCTTTCGACTAACCAGGTGGCAACCTACTTACTTGAATCCTACTCAGAGATCCTCTCAGCACCCAACATTTAACATACTCATGACACATTCACATGTGCGTACACATACACATGTCAGCAGCTCTCAAAATGACGAGCTCAGGTTCCGAAATTTCAATTTCAGATTAAGTAGCTGAATGCTGCAAATAATTATGCAGTAGAAGGAGTGGAAACAATGCACAGCATTCCTGAAGGAGCCATGATTGCAACTTCCTGACAGAAATGAGAAAGAGACTTATGGGGTACTTATGTACGAAGCACATAAATTCCTGACGATTGGCTTATGCCCGAAGCGTTGATTCTCCTGGTGCTCAGATGCCACTTGGTCTCCTGTGCTTTTCCACCACCACACCCTTGACAGAGAAAGCTAACACACAGATGCATCAAGTAACTGCGAAGGCTAAGGGAATGTTGGCCCTTATTTCCAGGGGTTTGGAGTCTTAGAGTGGTGAAGAATTACTGAAAATGTACCAGGTGCTGGTGAGACCACATCTGGAGTACTGTGAGCAGTTTTGCTCTGCTTATTTAACGAATGGTGTTATTTCTTTGGCTCAGAGAGAGCTCACTTGGGTGATCTCTGTTTTGCAGGGACTGTCTTGTCAGCAAAGGTTAACCAGGTTGGGACTCTACTCACTGGAGTTTAGAACAGTGAGAGGTAATTTCATTGTAATGTACTGCATTCTTGACGGGGTCAATGCCAAGAAGATGCTTCCCCTCATGGGGGAATAGTGTACCAATGGGTACACTCTCAGAATAAAGACTTCCAAAATTTAAGACTGAAGTGAGGAAGAATTTCCTTCAGATGGTTGTGTGTCATAGGAATACCTTGCCTTGGAGAGTTGTGGGGCAGAGTATCTGTGTGTATTTAAGGCTGAGATCAATAGATTTTTGGTCAGTCGCAGAATCAAGGTTTGGGAGGAAATGGCATGAAAGTGGATGTGAAGCAAGGCAATCTGTTTTGATCCTTAAAAATAGCATTTCAGGTTCAAGCAGCAAAATGGCCTACTCCTGTCCCTATTTCTTTTCGTTTTATGCATGCAAAATGATTCGCCAGACTGTTGTCAATTATGGGAAAATTATAAATCTGATTAAGGATTAGCATTAATAGAGGCTGAGAAGTAACTCAGAAGAGTTTAACGATCAATAGGTGGAGGTGGAATGGAATGGATAGATAGCATAACATTGAAATAATTAAACGAGGGCAAGGATTTAGAGAATTTTATGGAAAGGGATTTGGGGAGATTCCTTCTTGTCCCAGAAAATTGTAACCATTTGCAACTTGTGGGAAAGATAATACACTACAAGCGTAATGCTGATGCACTTGAACTGCTGTATTCGAGAAAGTTTCAACGCAATAGCTGAAAGGTTGATTTCAGCTGATGAGATCTTTTTCATTTGGATAATAACAAGGAGTCAAAGAAAAATATTAAACGTTAATCAGTGTTTTCTCACGGAAGTGAGCCGGATGTTTAATTCCACAGAAAATTCGAACTCAAAACAAATCATAAATTTACATTGAAAGAACATTGGCAGGCTGCCTGCACAACTGTGGTTAGAATGTAAACTTTTTTTTTGCTTAGAAACAACACTGGGCCAAAAAAATCATGTAAACAAAGTAGACGTTACCTGATTCCAATGTTCCCAATGATCATGGAGCCGAGAAATGAATTTCACAGTCTAAGGATATATTTAGGACTGAGATGAGGAGACATTTCTTCACCTGGAGAGTGGTGATCCTGGAGAATTTCCTTATCAGTTGAAGACAAAAGCACTGCATGTTTGGAAGAAGGAGTTTGTTATAGTTCTTATAGATCAAAGGGTCTGGGGAGACAGTGGGTGCAGGATATCGAATTGAATGGTCAGCCATTATCATGTTGAATGTCGGAGTCCGATTGAAGGACCAAATAGCCTACTTAGATCTTATTTTCTCTGCTTTGCTGCTGTCAGTATAACTGCGTGCTTGTTGTGTTAACAAATTGAAAATTGGCCTCAGTTCGGAATTGGGTGATCCAACACATCACATTCATAAGCTGTAGGCTCACAGGACTGTGCTGCTTAATGGGTGACGAGGTTACTTGACATTTCACATGTGCCACTCAATCAGTGAAATTAGGAGCAAACAATAGTCATTAAATAATGCACTTTGTTAAAGGGAACTATCAGAGCACGAATTAAAAACAAAACAACTACACAACGCAGATGCTGTAAATCAGGAACAAAAACAGAATTTGCTCAGCAGATCTGGCAGCATCTGTGAAGAGAAATCAAAGTTAACGTTTCAACTTTATCTCAACTGACTGAAAGACTAGTTTGCAATGCTGAATGAAGTGACAGAATACGTTCAATTCTTGTTCTGGCTACTTTTACCATGAGGATTCAACATTGCCCCTTCCCTGAGTTGTTGATGCTCAGGTTAAACCCCAACAGTTATTTCTCTCTCTTGACAGTGCAAGACCATAACAACATGGTGTTTATATAAATTTGCAACCAGTAATCTATCCTGTGCTCTACTTAGGTGATTAAAGCTCTGGGATCAAGCCAATAAGTTTAACAGTTATTTACTCGTTATTAAAAAGACGTTATGCAAAATACAAAATGGCTGTCCAAAATAAAATGTAACACATACAGACCATTCGATGTAAAATTTGAAGGAACTGGGCAGTAAAAACATGCTGTGGAGATTGTGTCATTTACAAACTGACACATCACTTGCTGTCACAGCTCTTAATTTGGGGGAAAACAAATCATTGGATTCGAAAAGTGAAATTGCTTTTCTTTCCATAGATTCTGTTAGACCCATTGAGTTTCTCTAGCAAATTCTGCGTTATGTGACTGTATTTGCTGCGTTCAATTTGTAAAGAAATATACTGAACGTAACAGTGATATGGGACAACGTCTGCAGTGTAACTGTGAAGTGATGGAAATGAAACCTGTGCAACTGTAGACAGTGGCATAGAGTCACAGTGGCACAGTGGTTAGCGCTGCTGCCTCATAGCGCCAGAGACCTGGGTCCAATTCCCGCCTCAGGAATTCTGTGCGGGTTTCCTCCGGGTACTCTGGTTTCCTCCCACAATCCAAAAATGTGCAGATTAGGTGAGTTGGGCATGCTAAATTGCCCGTAGTGTTAGTTGAAGGGGTAAATGTAGGGGGATGGGTCTGCGTGGGTTGTGCTTCAGCGGGTTGGCGTGGACTTTTTGGGCCGAAGGGCCTGTTTCCGCACTATAAGTAATTTAATATACAGTACAGAAAGAAAGTCCAACTCGTCCATGCCGACCAGATATCCTCACCTAATCTAGTCGCATTTGGCGCATGTCCTTCTAAACCCTTCCTTTTCAGATACCTCTTCAATGTTGTTATTGTACCAGCCTTCACCACTCCATCTGACTTATTTCATACAGGCACCACCCTCTGCGTGAAAAACTTATCCCTTATATTCCTTTATGATCTTTCCCCTCTCACCCTAAATGTATGCCCGCCAGCTCTGGACAATCCCACCCCAGGGAAGAGATCTTATATATTTACTCTATCCATGCCACTCATGATTTTGTAAACTTTGGTTGGGTCAACCCTCTGCCTCCAAATCTCCATGTAAAATAGCCCAAGCCTCTCCCTGTTTAACATACCCTCCAACCCTGGCAATGTCCTTATAAATCTTTTCTGAACCCTTTCGAGTTTCACAAATCATTCTGATAGCATATATGCTGGCAGATAAAATTCTCCTCAAGTTTCATCCGAGCTACTGACAACATTGGCAGGACTGAATGCTGCCTTTTACTTTGTAAACTTCAAGGGCTGAGAGGAAACTTCCCTAACGCTGGCATTTGTGACATTGCATATCTCTCAGTCCATTGATCTGTATTGGAGATATCCCCATAAGCCAATAGGGAAACGGGAAATAACCTACAATTGACTGCAGAAAACGTCATATTCGCACTATTAGGATTGAGGAATTGTCATTCCTAATCAGACTTATTTCCTAGAGGTTTCACGACCTTTAAAATGTTGCTAACCAACCTCATTTATCGTATTTTTGCTAATTTATGTGAACAACCATCTACTATGATACATTCCCCACGAATAATAAGACATCTTTTTTTTAGTACTGTTGATTACTTGCAAACCGTTTTAGAATAATCAAGAAAGTCAAAGACAGAAATTCCATTTGTATGTGCTATTTCTTTTTAAAAAACAGATTGTAAGATGGTCAAATCTTCACTGTTATTCCTACAAGGACTGTCTCATCAGAATTGACGAAATGACGACTAAAGTCAAAACAATCAAGGATGAGAGACACTGATTTTATTTTCACTCCAATCATTATCTTTGTGGTATCGTATCATATCAAACCACAAGGGAAATTATAGTTTTGCCCGCCAACAGGCTTTCAAAGTCATCTTACTTTAATATTTAACATCTTCACAATTAATGCATAGGATGACTTGAGACGATCCACCAGCCTTTCTCTGAATTTCTTCTTCGTCACTGCGTAGATCCACATCTTTGAACAGGATCTCAAATACCACAGCATGGCTATAGTTTCGGCTGTGAGATAAGTTGGATTTCCAAAGTCTCCTCTGTAATAGTTGATGTTTGTCAGCCTGGTGATTGCAAAGGTTATCACATTTGTCATTCACAGCAGAATGAAACTTCCCGATATAGCAAAGAGGTAAACAATAGATTTCATTCGAGTCTTTATCTCAGGATCACATTGATTGTCAATTGCTTGACTTCAAAATGTCTGCAGGCTTTACTGCTCATTAGTGTATGCCTGATTGTCAATGCATTAAAAAAGCAAATAATAGGTTTAAAACGCTAAACTAAACAGATGTTGTTCAACCAGTATATGTCTGATTGTCAATGCATTAAAAAAGGCAAATGATATGGAAAAAAAAGCCAAACTAAACAGATGCTGTTCAACCAGATGCAACTACTTCTGCAATTGGGGAAAAGAATGCCACACTGAGCTGGCAGTTCCATTTCACAATGCTAATCATGTGTTCACATTCATACGCAAAGAAAAGGGGGATCTCCTTAATAAGCATGAAGGTACAGCTCACAGTTATAAGTGTGACAACAACTCACACGGTACAAACCCTTGTCTTAAACTTTGGGCACCAGATGATGACAAAACAATCAAAAGTGAAGGAGACTGTGAACCAGACTGACAAATCGAGCATAAGACAGGTTCTGTAGCAAATACGTTTAGAAATGCACGTTAGAGACAGAAATCACAATGATGAATGATACATAAGAATGATACATATGAATGATTAAGACCAGTAGGTCTGCTGACTGGGACAACACATCCAGTTTAGGACAAGCCAAAAAGAGACACGCATGAGTATTCCTAGAATCATGGCATTCCAACCAGAGCTCTACCAACAGACACATCAAATTGGATACTAAATATCACCCTCTGAGAAAAAAAGAACAGGAAATGACATGACCAACACAGGAAATGCCATCACTACAGTCAATGACATCACCAGCCTGAGGAAACCTAAACACAAAAACAGAAGGCACGACATAACGTCAGCACTTCACTGGATTCTCACTGATGATATTACCTAGTACGGTGGCGAAACTTCTGAAAACGAAACTTCCAGCTCAGCTTACATTCAGAACCACACCTTGAGTTACAATTCTTCTGAAAACTTGCATGTCTTGCATTTCTTTTAATTCATTCACGGGATGAAAATGCCACTCTCCAGGCCAGTATTTATTGCCCAGAAGGTAATTAAGAGTCAAGCCACATTGCTGTGCGTCTGGAGTCATATGTAGGCCAGAAAAGGTAAGAATGGCAGATTCTTTCCAAAAAGAACATGAATAAAACAGACTTTTTTCCAACAATTTTCAGTTTGCATTAACTCTTCCTTCCAAATTTTACTAAATTCAGATTATACCATCTGCCATGATGGGATTTGAATCCAGGACACCACAATATTACCTTGATCTCTGGCCTAATAGTCCAGCGATATTACTACTAGGCTGTTGCCTACCCATGATGACACTATTCTGGCTTCCTATCTATATTTTCAAAGTGAATGTCCTCACAAAAAAAAGTACACTATGAAAACGACTACTGCTACATCTCTCTGATTAGTTCTGAAGAGGAACGCAATGACGTTTTTAATACATTAACAACTGTTCGATCTCCCCAGATACTCCAAGACCTACCAAGTCTGACCAACACTTCACCTTGTGTACCGAGAATTTTCCACACAATACATTCTGTGTGACTTTTTTGCCCTTCTTTTAACTTGATTATGTCCCTTTGCAAAGTTTCTCTATTTTCCGTGTTACTTATAGTCATAACCATAGAGATGTACAGCACAGAAACAGAACTTTCAGTCCAACTCGTCCATGCTGACCATAACCAAGCCCCATTTACCAGCACTTGGTCCACCTCCCTCTAAGCCCATCCTATTCCTATACTCATCTATATGCCTTTGAAATGTTGTAATTGGACTAGCATCCAACATTACCTCTGGCAGCTCATTTCATTCCTGCCTTGTTTTTTTATTGTCAGCAAACCTAGACAGATTAGCGTTTGCTTTTTCATTTATTTGATTAATATTGTGTGTACATAACTGAGGACCCTGCAATGCTCCTCGCACAGCTCTAAAACTATGATCTTCCAGTTTAAAAGTTCAGTTTACCCCAGTACTGTTTTCCTTGCTTTTTAAACAGGCTTCCGAATGTGCTCTGAAATGATCCACAAACCCATGAGTCCCTATCTGCGGACAGAAGCTTTGTTTCGCACTTTACTGTATACCTATTTTAGAAATGTAAGTAAATTATGTCTGCTTCCCAGCAGTTATCGATTCTAACGGCTGCATTGTCGATTGCATCCACTAAACGTGTCCAATATAATAAATCTCTTGTCAGCCCCTTTGACTTTTTTTTTAACAAACAACTTGTGATTCCACTTTTATTTACAGATGCCTGGATTGGAGAGTTTGAGCTAACGAGAGAAGCTGAGGAGGCTTTAGAACAAATGCAGAGTGCACGTTACGGATTCTGTGACCCTTATTTAGAACAACACACTCACAGACACAGACACAGACGGACATAGACTGACACACACACTGACTGACACACATGCAGACACACACTGTCACAGATAAACAGACACTCAGAGGCACACACACATTGACACAGACAGACACATAGACGGACTAACATATAGGCACATACTCACACAGAGACAGGCACACACACATACATATGCATACACACTCGCAGACACATACATATGGACAGATAAGCAGGCAGACACACATACACATAGATACACACACACGCAATCTCTCTTTGCTCATGTGTAGCATTAACACAAATGCATCCAGTCATTTTCCTCTCTTACTGTCATTCATTAATGATACCTTCACGAATTTCATGTTTCTGATTTCTGTAACGAACGGACCACAATTAGAAACGACCTTATTGCAAAACAAAATCGGTTCTGGCAAAAGTTAAAATTTTGCATTCAGTGGCCTGATGAGTTTTTGCAGCAATTTGAGGTCTCCAGAATGCACAGCTTTTTGTTTTGCATATTAATTACACACATAGAGTCATAGAGCCATAGAGTCATAGAGAAGTACAGAATGGAAACAGATCCTTTGGTCTAACTCATCCATGCCGACCAGATATCCTAACCTAATCTAGTCCCATTTGCCAGCACTTGGTCGATATGCCTCTAAACCCTTCCTAATTATATAATCATGCAGATGCCATTTAAATGCTCTTATTGTACCAACCTCCACCACTTCCTCTGGAAGCTCATTCCACATATACACCACCGTCTGTGTGAAAAAGTAACTGCCTTAGGTCCCTTTTATTTCTTTCCCTTCTCACCCTAAACCTATGCCCTCGAGTACTGGACTCCGTCACTCCAGCAAAAGACCTTATCCTTTATCCTATTCATGCCCATCATGATTTCATAAACATGTACATGGACACCCCTCATCCCCCGATGCTCCAGGGAAAGCAGTCACAGCCAATTCAGCCTCTCCCGAAAAATGATTTGGATGTGAAAAATGTAGGTATAGTCAGTAATTCTACAGATGCCACTCAAAACTTCAGCAAACTTCGTCTGCTACTATGTTTCATTAATCACATCTCGCGCCCTCTCTCTCACACACAAACACACAAACACACACAAATACACAGACACACACCTTCATCAATTTGGCTCTGCTAGATTCTATTAATGATTATCCCTTGTCTTTCTCTCTCTCTCTCTCTCACACACAAACACACTGACTACTGTCTCTCATCCACACACACACACACACACCTTCAGCAACGTCAGTCTGTTGGTTTCTTTCCCCAGACTGGGTTGGGTTTCTCTAACCATTTCATATGCAAATTAGGCTTGTTCTCTCCAGGGCATGAAAAATCTTTGGCGGATCGGATCAAGGATAACCCAAAGGCATTTTATGCATATGTGAGAAACATGAGAATGACGAGAACGAGGGTAGGTCCGATCAAGGACAGTAGTGGGAGACTGTGTATTGAGTCGGAAGAGATAGGAGAGGTCTTGAATGAGTACATTTCTTCAGTATTTACGAACGAGAGGGACCGTATTGTTGAAGAGGAGAGTGTGAAACGGACTGGTAAGCTAGAGGAGATACATGTTAGGAAGGAAGATGTGTTGGATATTTTGAACAACTTGAGGATAGACAAGTCCCCTGATGGGATATATCATAGGATTATGTGGAAACAAGAGAGGAAATTGCAGTACCGTTGGCAATGATCTTTTCATCTTCACTATCAACGGGGGTGGTACCAGGGGACTGGAGAGTGGCGAATGTTGTGCCCCTGTTCAAAAAAGGGAATAGGGATAACCATGGGAATTACAGGCCAGTTAGTCTTACTTCAGTGGTAGGCAAAGTAATGGAAAGGGTACTGAGGGATAGGATTTACTCACATTTTAAGAAGAATGGCCTTATTAGGGATAGTGAATGTAGCTTTATGCGAGTGAGGTCTTGTCTCACAAATTTGATTTAGGTTTTTGAGGAGGCAACAAAGATGATTGATGAGGGTGGGGCAATGGACTTTGTCTACATGAACTTGACTAAAGCATTTGACAAAGTCCCTCATGGTAGGCTGGTCCAGAAGATT